>NC_061082.1:15919681-16014681 GCF_021917145.1 Hypomesus transpacificus | reverse complement strand
TTCTGTAAACCATATTTTAAAAGGGGATGATTCGACTGCAATGTGATATACTGGCGCTTGGCTGGTAAATGTTATGTATCTTTGTTGACACAATGTGAGCCGCGCTGGTAATGTTCTGCATGGCAGAAATGGATCATCCCGGTGTCGCGTTACCTCGAGGTGAGCAGAGTGGCCTGATTTCAGAGGAAGCGGAGAAACAAATAGTGCTTTGTGTCTGGTTGTGCAAACGTAGCTCAAATCTGAATGGCCACATCGAGTTCCTGGGGCTTAGTGTGAGTGTCATTTCAGCAACATTACAAAGTTACAGGTCACAGTGATCGTACAGTACAGCCATGGGCCCAGCAGGCCTGACGTAATATTACAGTCTCTGAGGTAAAACCGTAGAATGAGGATCCAAGTAGACCTACAGTATAGCAATGGTCCCACTAGTTCACTAAGGCTAGTCCCAGTAGGTCTACAGTACAGGCACGGTCCCAGAAACCCCGCAGTAAAAGGAGGATTGCCTAGGTGTGGTTCAGGGCCGGCAGCCTGCTTGTGGCTAGCTGTTTGGAGAGAGAAGGCTGTACTCTGTAGAGAGCTGAAACAGGCCCCTGTCCTCAGGCTGTAAAGGAAAAGCAGGTTGTAATAAGCCTCGTTTCAGGGTTTCAGACAACCTGCGTGTCCCAGTGTCAAATTGATGCGAGTTAAGTAGATTTCCGTCCAGAGTGCCTCTCCTGCTGATGTCAAGCTGTAAGTATGAATTGCAGCCTCCCTTATGATGCATCGTAGGCTGTGTCAACAGTACACCGACATTGATGGGCTATCTCTGCTTGCTATTATTAAAAGGTAGATACGTTCCTCGTGTAAGCTCCTTCCCTTCATCTCTCGGTTTCCCCTTTAATCCATAGTGTTCTCCTCGGTCCTCCACGTGTCCTTGGCGTTGCGAGCTTCAAACACAGTGCTGACTACCTGACTTTGCAGGAGTTGGGAGGCGAGATCATTAGCCATCAGCGGCCCTGAAATGTGACTTGGCAGACAATAATGCTTTATGATCAAACAACTTGTCAGTGCGTCCTGTCGAAATGAAAGAGCGCAGAAAAAAATAAATATATATATATATATATATAAAATAATTCAATAGAGGATCAATCAAATTTGCTTGGACCTGTGGGGTTGGATTGGGTGGGTAGGAGTGTGTGTGTGTGTGTGTGGGGGGGGGGGCTGTATGGGGGGGGGGGGGGGGGTTGCTGATGGTGCAGAGAGGGGTGATTCCTCCAGGACATGGAGAGTTCATTTGGATATTTGTTCTCCTCTCTCATGAATGTTCCATTGCGTGATACCTTCTCTCCACTAATCATATTTCCCCGCGAAAGAAGGGGGGATGCTTTTAAGGAGGGGGGGGAGGGGAGGGGGAGAGACGTTGAAAAGAGAGAGGTTCTTTTTAATCTTTGAAATGCCTCAAAAGTGACAGAATGCTTTCTGCTGCCAAGTCGTGAGCCTCGGATGGGGGGAGATAAATATGCTGTGGTCAGCTAAGTGTAACTAGTGAGCAGAGAGAGGCAAATTTAATAATGCATTATCATTCAGAAGAGAAGGTGAAATCTGCCTGTCCATCAGAGTGCCTGGGCCTGTTTCATGTTACCCTTCTCTGCAAACCAACGAGTGCTGCACCAATCCTGGCCAGGCCTCTACTGTCGATATCAGCATTCCTCTTTGCTACTTCTCCCGACTGTCAAAAACACATCCACCATCAAAGCAGGTATCTATTGGAGAAGACTGGAGTTAAGTTCGGATCACAGTCGGTATTCTCGATAAAACTGAACTGAGTTTTTAGGATAATAACCAAAAGTGCAACCTTTCCTTTCTTCTTTTTTGACAATAGAGGGCTTATTTTACATATCTGAGCAGCTGGTATTATGCATATTAAGGCAGCAGATTCTCCTCCGAATGCCCTTGGACAGAAACATAAAACAATTATGAAGATTAGGTACAATGCTGGAAATTTGCGATTCAAAACAATTAGACATCTCATCTGGCCACTGCTGCAGTCAGATAGGGTTGACCCTGATTATGTATCTGTATTTTTAGAGGTATTCTGTTCGGGTTGTTTGTATAATTGAATGTTTACATGTAAACAGTAATTAAGTGATGCACTCCTACATGCCAGGCTGTGCCAGTGCCAAGGTAAACCCCGGCGTACCAGTGCTCTACAGTCCATCATGTTTACAGACTGGCCACGAAGAAAGGCTAGTTGTGTGCCGTTCCCTGGCAAGCCCCATAAAACACATCCAATTGGAGGCCAGTGTTGAACATAGCCCCTCTTATCATGCTGCAGTCTGCTCGCTGACTTGGGGACATTGCGAGTCGAACCTTTAAATTTTCACTCTACTGTAATTACGCTGCTATACTTGAGCTTTTATATCCTTTCACTGGGAAAGTAAATCATTCCTAATAAAGACAGAGAAAGAGAATAGAGGGAGACGACTGGAAGACTAATTCTCTCTCTCTCTCTCACTCTCTCTGAGCGGGTGTTTAAAAGCCATTCTCTAAGTATTCCAGTCACCTTGACTTTGCCACCGCAGCCTAGCAGAGAGTGTTGCTTATCCTGCCTAACCCCGGCCTGTCAATTAGGTGTTTAAAAATTAATCTCTTTAACTGGAAATACCATGCCGGCTTTCTTCCGTCTGCAAATGAAGTGTTATTAATTCACACAGCGCAAAGCCAATGTTATGAATAATGTTATCAAAACAGATTTCCACACGTTTAACACGTCGCTCCCAGTTTAAAACCCCCTTAAGCATTCTCAGAACTGCAAAAGCAGGACCCCGTTAATGGATTAGCATCCATTTCCAAGCCGCGGTGCTAGCTAGGCCCAGACAGAGCTATGCTAAGCAGCGCCTTTGAAAGTTTAGCTATCCCTTTCCCCTTTTTGTTTCTTCTACTTGATTTAGAACTAGCCCAGCTCAGGAGGCCTACTGTATGTCCAGACTGGATTAGCGCTAGCGCGGGTCTGCCTGGCATCGCTTGTTGGTAGTTAGTTAGGCCTAATCTGAGGCTTCTTTCTCTGTCGTTTCTCCCCCCTGGAGGTTAGCATTGCCAGGCAATGACACTCTGGTGACGTTGTCCCCTCATAGTCGGAAGTATCTCTGATCCTGCTGCACGCTATCTGGAGAAGCTTTATTAAAGAGTCGCGATTATGTGGGATTTTATTTCTGTTTGTTTGCTTTTTTCATTATCAATGTGTAATTGGTGCGTGGGGGTGCTGGTTTTGATGCACAGTCGCAGCGCCAGAGTTGTATTGTTATCATGTTGAAGCAGGACAAAGTAAGCCTCAGTTAAGAAGTTGTGTTAATAACTGTCAAACAAAAGCGGGACTAAACAATGAGTGAGAAATAAACGGTCGGATGATTAGCCAGTCAGGGAGATTAAGAGGGTACACAGTGGTAACGATCGACTTTGAAAGTTGAACGATTCAGGCAAAACACAAGATCAATAATCAAGGCCAATTTAATCTCTGGGATTCGTCTCAGAGGTCAACGGACAGATCTGGTCAATGGTGCTCAATAGGCAAAAATACTGCAGGCACTCTCAAACACGTACTCATGCCGTCCTCTGGTAAATCGCCTTTAGTTTTGTCTGACTGGTCTATGTCCTCAATATCAGCCTGATATTTCTTGGGTCAGTGGTTTAAGATAATGTGAAGTCACAGGACACCTACATGAGTTATACAAGGTCAAGTTGTACAGTGTGTGTGTATGTGTGTGTGTGTGTTAAGGTTGCTTTTTCCCGGTTTAAACCTCTCGATATCCCTGAAGCGCAGGTAGGCTCAGATAGAGAGGTTGAGCCCTTTAAAGGCCGCAGGTTAAGTATTGTAATCTGTAATCCTGTGCTGACTAGCGGTACAGATACAGATAGCAGCTTTCTGTAGCACTCCATCGAGTCTCTGCTCGTGCTGTCCCCTTTAAGAGCCCCTCGGAAGGTGGGCGCTGGCAGAAACAAAAGTCCTGTAGGCTTTTATGCAGTCATCACAGCCAGCCAAGACCCTAATCCTCAGAGGTCCCATAATGACATAGCCCCTGCATTTATTACACACAAGAGAAAGAGAGGGAGAGAGACAGGAATACAGAGGGAGGAGAAGAGAGGGAGAAAGAGAGAGGGGGAGGGAGGGAGGGAGGGGGGGGGAGGGGAGAGAGCGAAAATGCTGACTTTGAACAAATGAACACCCTGACCTTTATGCAATAAATATGACATGGTCCGCATAAAAAGACAAGATATCTTCCTCCTGAATGGGAGTCAACACTGATCCTGTTCTCTCTCTTTATGTTTCTTTCTCTCTCTCTCTCTCTCTCTCTCTCTCTCTCTCTCTCTCTTTCTCTCTCTCTCTCTCTCTCTCTCTCTCTCTCTCTCTCTCTCTCTCTCTCTCTCTCTCTCTCTCTCTCTCTCTCTCAGTTGACTGTATGAATGTGACATGAAAACAAATGTGAAATCTATTCTGTGGATTTCTTGTACCAAATTGTTCTTCCATTTGTGCAGCATGTGAAGAAAAGCAAAGGAAGAAATTTATCGGAAACACTCAGTGTTGGGTTATTGAATCACTAATGAATGACTGCAGATAATTGTAGAGTAATGCATAATCAAAGTAGCATCGTAACATATCTGGGTGTAAATTGTGTGTTTGTATTTGCCCTGCAAAAATATTTTTCAATACAAGTCTTGTTCATAAATATAAAACTTGTCAGTATCCATAGTTACAAATGCAGCAGCCCTAGTCCCCATGGATGCGTTGTGTCACCTCTAGACTGTCAACTTCTAAGGATTTATGCTTATTTCTTCCTGCTTGCCTGTCAAGTTTGTGTTGCCCTCAGCCCTCTGCCTCGAGAATCCGTTTCAATTTATTAAGGCAAACCAAAGGACTCATTACCTCAGAGAGACGAAGGGAGAAAGAGAGGAGTGACATCTCGAATTGGTTATTAATGGAGAGGCACAGCCGTAGGGCAGTTGAGACTTAATGGTATCCTACCAGAAAATATGGAGGTGTCACTTTCCAAAAAGTCATGCTTAAATGTCAGCGTTTTTAAGGTCCCTGTCGCTAATTTTAAGCCACTGCCCTGCACAGTAATGTTTTGGAGAGCGTTTTTAAGAAGCACGGCCGACTGGCCAACCTGATTATCTTGGTCACCTCCCTTCCTCACTCCCCCCCCTCCCTCTCACTCTTTTCCTCCATTTCTCTCTTTCTCGCTCTCTCTCGTCCTCCCCTTCTTTTTTTGCAAATGGGTTTGTGCAGTAACCGATTTCATCTCTAAGTGAAGGCAACATTAGGGAAGTGAGAGAGCCGGAGAGCGAAATAGGGAAAGCAGGCGGTTTGATTTTCATGCTGTGATAAGAGAGCGAGAGCCAAATGTTACCTGTTAGCGGGGTCCGACCAGGCCTCCTCTCTTGACTTTGTCCCCAGCAGGACGGAGCAAACACTCATTTTCCTCTCTCTGTGATGAAAAGGAAATTAGTTTAAATGGGACGAGGGCACATTAGCGTGTGTGTGCGTGCCGGTGGGTTTGTGTTTGTGTGTTCGTTCCCCAAGCGTGCAGAGGTTTGGTGCGCGTGCGCGTCCATTACAAATGGTGAGGCTGTTTTGGTGTGTTTGAGGCTGTGTGCATGGGGTGAGGGGTTCCTGTTGGAGGCAGGCTATAGAATACATAAAGACAACCATCCCATATGTACAACATATGCAGGTGTTAGTCATCCTAAAGGAATCTAACCTGTATGGAGCAGCCGGCACATTTACCCAGTGTATTCCCTCTCACTGTCTAGATTATGTGACTGACTCTCTCTCTCTCTCTCTCTCTCTCTCTCACTCTCTCTCTTTATCTCTCTGTATGTCTGTCTGTGCGTCTGTTTATCGATCCATCTATAGATCTGTTTTTATAAGAACCAAACTACCTATTGGTGGAAGTTGTTTTCAAACATACAAACGCCTCGGGCGAGATAACAGACACCCACTTTCTCTCGGTGCCTTTTACCAAACACATTACCTTCGGCGAGCGGTCCGGGAGGAGAAGGGGAAGGTCAGAGGACTGTCCTTTGACAGAGTGGGCGCAGGGACGCGCCAGACTGAGTGTTGCGTTCTCTGAGCCGGGTCTGAGAGGTCAGAGCCACTCCAGCTGAAGGAGGAGGCTGCTCCCTCTCCGCAGCCCGGCGGCTCCGAGTGGAGCGGCTGCGTGCTCCTTGTCGGCTCTCGCTGACACCCCCGGGGGTTTAGCATGCGAGAGACCCCCCGCGGGGAGGACAACATGGGTCCGCAAGGACACAGGCTTCACCTGTCAGGATGGAACACTCAAGCTATCTCTGTTTGTTTCTCTCTTTTTATGCCCCCTCGCGCGCTCCGTTCTCCTTGCCCTCCTCGTTCTCGTAGTCTCTCCGTCGATGTCGATGTCTCTCTCCTCTTACCCACTTTATTTTGCTAGTCATTTCCCGTCTAGGGTCTTTGACGTCTGTCTGTTACTGTCTACCTGCTATTTCTTCGAATGTCTCTTTCGAAGGCTGCTTTTCAAATCAGTTGCTCTCTCGCTGTTTATCTTTCGCTTGTCTTTGTCTCCTCCTTCTATCTTTCTGTCGGTGAGGACTCGGCTGAACGGCCCTCTGGGAGCCCGATTCAAGCACAGGAAGCAGAAACATATGGCACATTTTCAACTCCCAAGGTCAATTACACCTATTTATCTAGAGATTGCAGTTAAATTTCCCAAGGTTTCCTCCAGATTTACTACAGATCGCCACACACGTCTGTCACGTTTTAAATCAGGGCACTTTTTCCCCCCTCTGCTCCTCTCCATTTCCTTTGCTGCTCTCCATCAAATATTTCAAAGGCTTTTGAGTGGATTTCAGACGTGTTTTATCTCCGGTTATCATGTACCCCATCTTTTTCCCCTTTTTTTTCTCGGCATGGCCGGGTCCAAGTGCCGCTCGCAACACAAATCTAATAACATGTAAATTGGAGATAAGCCCAGATCCCTCCAAGTGTTTTTTTTTTTTTTACATTCATAGTTTGTCAAGTCAATTCCTGGGCCCCGTGTTTTAGCAGCACAACACACGAGGAGTGAGAAAATTAACTGGAAAGGTGATTCATCACTGCTAGAACACTGTCAAGGACTCCCTCTGCTGCTATTGAAAGCAGAGAGAGAGAGTGAGAGAGAGAGAGAGAGAGAGAGAGAGAGAGAGAGAGAGAGAGAGAGAAAAGGAAGGAGGATGGGGAAGAGGAGGAGAGGAAGAAAGCGGGGGTGTCGAAATGATGGCATTTCATTCGGAATGCTTTGTATTTACAGCGCCCCATTTTTGGTATTTGCGGCCCCTATTATCCGCCCAAACAGTTGTTCGTGAAACGTGGTCGGGTGACAGGGGGATGACCCGTGTGACGGTTGTTTCCTACGTGGAGAGTGCGTCTCACATTGGGGAGGCCTACAGCGCACGTCGTCGGCGCTGCCGCGAGAGAGGGGCTGTCACAGCTGCTCCTGGCAGGCTGGCTGAGGGGGAGAAATATCACCTGGAAAGCAGGCCCCTCCATTCCGCGGGCGCCATCACTCCAGCGTCTGTCGCTGTAATTAAGTAGAAGTCAATGATTCTGGAGCTATGGTGAGAAATAAACATGCAAACGCACGCCAGCTCCTTAGCCACGAGGATGGAGAGCGGGGGGAGGGAGGGAGGGAGGAAGGGAGGAGGGGGGAGAGAGAGACGGGGGACAGGGTGGGAGCTGGAGGGAGGAACAGGCTAGGCCTTCAAAGTCCACATCCGGAAATGATCTACTCATACTTGTATGGTTAATTTTCATTAAATAAATAGCGATTATATTGATCTAATGAGCATTTTATTTGGCTTCCGCGCGCTTTTCCCCCCGACCAAAAGCGCCCGTATTTATGCACTGCTCCTGGTGGAAATGTTATCTGACAAGCCCTGCCAAAGAGAGCCTGTCGAACAAAACATGCTGTTTGCTTTCTCCCTCGGCGTGACAGGTTGCTTCCCCCCGCAACAAAGCCATCAAAAATTCTGTGTGATCCACCGATATGTTGTAGGGGAAAGCCTGCTGAGCGCGTAGCTCGAGTTTGTTAAAGCAATGATTTATGATTAATGCCAACCCCTAAATAAGAGGACAAAGTGCCTACGGTACAAATCAATTACAAATCTACAACATCATACCTCTCCCGGAGGTGTGCTAACGTCGGTAATATTTATGCTGATTTTATTGGAGGGAATGTGCGTAGTGGTCGTGGGGCACCACTGTAAGATGTAATACAGCGCATATATTATTGAGCCAGTCAAAAGCTCAATAGCGTTTGCTTTATGTATTTTGAAGTACTTTTCTATCTTTGATTATTCATTTGAAGCCTTCGTAACATGATGTAGGTCTACGATTAGCATCAGAAAGAGAATGGGATTTAACACTGTTTTTTTGCCTTTGCGTTTAAATTCTCCTAAGCGCCAAACAAAACAAATTACCTTCAGAAATTGCTTTTTTTTTAAGTAGGCAGTTCATAATTTTTTTTTATCCATTAGGCAACCATCCATTGTAATTAATCAACAAGGGGTGAACTCTGAAAAGGAAGAGAAAAGGGTGTTGGGCATCTCCACGGACCACCAGCATGTGTTTTCACTGCGTCTCCCTTTCTCCAAAAACCTAAAAATTACTAACCTAAACCATGGCGCTCTCTCTCTCTCTCTCTCTCTCTCTCTCTCTCTCTCTCTCTCTCTCTCTCTCTCTCTCTCTCTCACACACACCCACACACACACTCCTCTCTGTGCTGGCGGAGCTTGAGTTTCCAGGGCATTTGCAGATGCTTGAAATAATCTCCAATGTTTTTGCTCAATCTGCTCCGAGGACGGGTTGAAATAAATACTTTAAACTAATTAATGTAAGACCAGCTGTTCCCTCCACTTTGGCTGGCATCAGTGAATATTGATGGGGGGTGGGAGGGGGTAGTCTGGGCTGTTGCAAGCCTCTCTGTGTCGGTGCAGTGCAGCAGTCAGACTGCCACATAAACACCCATTAATTCTGGAGAGGAAAGAAGGTGGTGTGTGTGTGTTTGTGTGTGTGTGTGTGTGTGAGTGAGTGAGTGAGTGTGCGTGTGCAATGGGGGGGGGGGTACACAGAGCACAGCCCGGGTGTCCCTCTGCTAATAAAACTTTATTCGTCCAAACAGGTTGAACAGGAAAAACGGATGTCTGCAAGTCACTGTAGTGACAGTTTGGGGGTTAGTGGGCTCTCTCTCTCTCTGTGGAAGCACAGTAGCAGGTCTGGGTTACAGTATAGTGGCTGGCAGGAGAATCCCCACGCATTATAAACAGGCCTCAGATCAGGAGAGGCATATCCTGTAGACAGGCTCGCCGATAACATCACACGTCTGTCCTCTCGCCCTTTCTCTCTTCCTTCCATCTCTCTTTTTGCCTCTCTCTGTCTCCCTCTCTCTTATCCTTCCCTCGCCCTCGCACAATCTCTCTCTCTTACTCTCTATCTCGAGCTCTCTCCCCTCTCCCTTACTCCCCACCCCCAGCCCCCCCCCCCCCTCCCTCCATCTCCGAGAGGTGTAGCGTATCAGAGATGGCTGGAGAGCAGATGGCCAGGGCCCTGCCCCCTCCACTGGTGATGAATGGGAGATGATGTCATGTCGGTTTGACAGGCCCGCGTGCATGCGTACACACAAAGGAGACCTCCAAGTCCTGGCCTCAGACTCGGCCCCCGTGTGATCTAGGAGTCTACCTGACGTGTCTTAAATGGAAAAGCTGGACTTCTGTCGGAGATGATATTGTTGAAAAGCCCTCGTCCAGGCCCTTAGAGGAAACAGAGGGGTGTTTTCTCCAAGGACCTGAATGGGGTTTTAGGAATGACAGGACAAGCACACTGGTTGGCTGCACTCTCAGACATCAACGCAGATAGGGTTGCAGCCATTGGCTAGCTGTACTTGAAACCTTTGTTAGAAAGATGACACTGCATGGACAATCCCAACTCCAAACGTGTTTCCCAATCTGACTCCACAAACTTAAGACAGACCAACAGGCAGAAACCTTTCTGAAATGCTTTGTTGACAGGTGTTGTTGTGTGTCTTGTTCTAGAAGACAACGCCATGTGCACCCCGACGGCAAGAGACAGCTATGAGAGGTTGTCATTGGCTAGCCAGGGTCTCCCTCCTGGCTTTCCCTCCCCCTTCCTGTTTCCTGACGGCCTGTCATCAATAGAGACCCTGCTCACCAACATCCAGGTAGGTTTGACCAGGAGAAACGCTCTTTGTTATCATCCAGGTTGGTTTGACCCATAGAGAGACTATTTATTAATATCCAGGTACAAAAACTTGACTAGTGGGGGCACTTTTAGGAAGGCAATATTTAGGTAGGTTTTACCAGAAGTGGTTTTTACCAATAGGTACACTGTGGACCAGGGGTGTCCAATCCTGGTCCTCGAGGGCCACTGTCCTGCATGTTTTAGATGTTTGCCTGCTCCAGCACACCTGATTCAAATGAATGGTCATTACCCGGCTTCCACAGAGCTTGATAACGACCCATTCATTTGAATCAGGTGTGCTGGAGCAGGGAAACATCTAAAACATGCAGGACAGTGGCCCCTGAGGACCAGGATTGGACACCCCTGCTGTAGACCAACTAAAATACTGGTATATTAGACACATTTACATTCTCCAAAAGGCTATAATGCAAGCAGATTAAACATGAGCCCAGATACGATATATATATATTAGCTAGTCCAATAGGGGTGGTGCGTACTAACACACAAGTAGGTCGGCATCATACGTGCCCGGGCAATGCCTGGCCAATAGGAGAGCATCGAGACTTCAGCGGCGTCCGTGTCTGTGACAGTCGGGTGGCGAGCGGCGTTTAGGCTGTAATGCAAACAAGTGCAGTCATCAAGATGGATCTGTTCCCCGGGTGCGTAATGATGTGTGTAGAGCACTGCCCCTCTCATTGCACTGCTGCTATGGACATCAGAGTGGCTGCTTATCCTTTAGGTCTGACTGGTAATTAGACCAGCACACGTATACCCTGCAGTGCCCTGACACTCCAGTAAGTCATCTTTGATAATGATCTCGGCGTTTCATATTTATATACAAATCAACAAAATGAAACCAAGCAGAAAATTGAGATAAAGCAACTTAGTGTAAATTGGGGTCACGAAAAGCAACAATTAGTAAGATATAACCCAGTGCATTTGGCGTAATTGCATGTGGAGAATAATTGTCGCGGCGACGGCTATTGCGACCCGAGAGTGGTGGTCTCTTTGTGTTGGTCTGTTGGAGCTGTGTGTCGTTCAGTGCTGGCATCACTCACGATGACGCCTTGGAAAGTCAAAACACAAACAAGTCCCCGACTTTTAAGTGGACAGGAGAGTCGAGAAGAGGAGGACAGGGAAAGGAAGGAGGGGACAGGAGAGGCGAGAACTTCAGATTAGCGCGTCTCTCGCAAAACTTCCATGTCACACCCATGGCCAAGAGGGGTCGGACAAATCTCAGAGCTACCCTCACGCCAGCCCGCACGAAACGATATACAGTATCCAATGCTGAGCTGTCGATATAGACTGGGAGATATAGTCAGTGTTCTTCTTGGTGGGTGAGCTTGACATGGGAGCAGACGTAGTAATAGACCCAGAGACGTGGCAATGAATAAATGAGGCAGCTCACCGTGATCAGGTGACCTGAAACAGGCTCCCGCTAGATTTCAGCCTCGCTCAGTAGTCATGCACTGTTTGCGATGGTTCTGTGTATGGCTTGGTTCTCTGATGTAGTGCGGTTCTGGGTAATGTGCGGTTCTCTCTGAGTTACTGCGAGGCACCGTCTTTGTATGCTCCTGTTCTGTGTAGAACTGCTTCTTTGTGTGGTTCTGCGTGCCGTACTGTGTGTGAGGTGTACATTTCTGTGACATACTTTCCAACGTGGCCTGCTGTCATTTCAGTTGGAAATAGCTCCCCCAATCTTTCCTCCTCCCTCATGATCTCTCCGCGTGCGCGTCTGTGTGTGTCTGTGCGCGTGTGTTTGCGCAGGGCCTGCTCAAAGTGGCGATTGACAACGCGCGGGCCCAGGAGAAGCAGGTGCAGCTGGAGAAGACGGAGCTGAAGATGGAGCTGTTCAGAGAGAGGGAGCTCAGGGAGGCCCTGGAGAAACAGCTCGCCGTGGAGCAGAAGAACAGAGGTACCGCCGGGATGATGGCCCCGCGTTTGTGTGCGCGCCCGTGTGTTTGCCTGTGTGCCTGCGTGAATGCCTGCGTGTCGTGTGTGTGCGGGTGGTTGGGTGTGGGGGGGGGGGGGGGGGGAGGGAGGGAGGGGGGGGGGGGGGGGGAGGGAGGGAGGGGGGGGGGGGGGGGAGGGAGGGAGGGGGGGAGGGGGGGGAGGGGGGGGGGGGGAGGGATTGGAGTTGTGAAAAGGTCTGTCCCTGGGTGTGTGATGTGAGTGTTTGTGTTGAGAATGTGTGTGTGTGTGGTGATAGCAGGGTTTGCGTCCCTGTGTGTGTGGGTGTGTGTGTTTGTGTGGTCTTGTTCAACTGCCCTTGTGGGAACCAAATGTCCTCACAAGTTTAGTGAAACTTGAAAAACATGACCTTGCATGGCCCTTGAGCTGGACCCCATAACTTCAAATGCTTTTTTCAGGGGGTTTTAGAGTTATGGTTAGAATTATCCACTACGATAGCAAAACAAACTTGTTTGTGTTTGAGTGTGTGTTGGGAATTTGGGGGTATGGGTCTGTTACTGGGTGTTGCTGGGTATGTGTCACAATTGTGTCAAGTTCTGCACTTGTAACGACAATACAGAGGAGATGATCATACATTTGTAATCAAAGCAACAACATTGAAATGCAATTATGCGATTGTGTGTGCTCGCATCAACCCTCATTAAAACCCTTTCATACACACACACACTCACACACACACACACTCACAGACACACACGGGCAGACCCACACATCTAAATTATGAACATGGTCATACATAAGAGAGAAACTGTGCTTCCAAAGATCCACTTAGTGGTGTACTCCTGCTCAGAGTCGGATCAGATAATTATAAGTACATATTAGATTATAGAAATGAATGATTTATCGTCACTGTAAACAAAAGTGACACAAATATAACTTAACTGAACACCCTCATGTTCTATGCATATCAGTTTAACCAGCTTAATCCAACAATGTTCACTTTAATGAGAAAAAAGATATTCACAAAATATCCCTCAAGACCTTTTCAGCAGTTTTCTACTAGCACAATATGGGGAGGGGAAGAAAAAGAAAGAAAAACGTTTCGCAAAATCTTTCTTTGCTTGGACAGACTGACAAGAGTCAACCTGTATTCCATCCTCCTCTGTTGTCTCCATCTCCCCCTCTCCGCGCAATCTCTGTGCCACCTTTTAACTAATTCATGTCTGTGGGGTCACTGCTGCGTGTGTAAAAGAGAAGCAGCTCGACAGCTATTCACCCAGTGAAACAAACACACGCATAGGGATTGCATTGAAGCAAGCTGTACAAAACAAAACTGGCTAGTGCAGACCACGTCATAGATCTCCCACACAGACCACTTCTTCTCGTGGCCCTAATGGGAGGTTCCGTCATGATAGTCCAGCATGAGCAGGACTCTTGAAAGGTTTAGCATGCGAGTGTGTTCTGTTGCACTGACAATACCATGGCCTTAGGGTAAAATCATGTGACTTGGTGATTGTGTTTGCGAATGCGACACATGAGGTGGCCTTGTTGGGCTTGGGTCTGGGTGATTGGTCATAGCGTATATCAAGTCTTCCTCCTCATATATGAGGTGTATGTCTTGTGCCCCAGTGACAATCTGTGTATTTACACCTTTGAATGTATCCCTAAAGATTTATTGATGGTTATGACCTGAGAGTTGAAGTCCATTTTCTTTTGGGAAACCGTTTCTGGACTAAAACCCGTTGTGTCCAACGCAGCCATCATCCAGAAGCGCCTGAAGAAGGAGAAGAAGACAAAGAGGAAACTGCAGGAGGCTCTGGAGTACGAGACCAAGAGGAGAGAGCAGGCGGAGCAGAGCCTCAAACAGCCGTCGCCCTCCGACAGCATACGCTCCCTCAATGGTCGGTACCCCCCAACGCGAACGACCACAAAGTAACCCTAACCCCGACCCACCAACAACTCTCCTGACCCCCCGCCACGCCTCCAGCTCGGTCCCCTCTTCACCCCCTCCCCCCTTCACCTCTCCTCCCGTCTCACCCCACCCCCTCATCCCTGCTCACACCCCCCCCATCCTTCAAGCTTTTGATTTATTCTGCTGTTCATTGGTCAAAGCCACATCCATTTAGCCTCTCCAATGACTACAGTGAGTGCAACTGTATTGGTGAAGTGGTAGCATCCCCACCACGGCCTTGGTTGAATATGTTGTGAGCCTGTGTCTCCAAATACAATCTCTCGCCCCTATCCTCACTTGTATGAGCACAGACCCACACACACGCCAGCTCAGCAAGGCTATGAAGTCTAGATGCTGGAATTTATAAGAAGACTGCCGGTGTTTGGTGTCAGTTGCTAACGGTGTGAAATGTGGATTTGAGTTAGAACAGGCGTTGGAAACATAGTCATCTGTTCACGGATTGGGTGTCATTACAGTAGCTGCTGCTTCCATGTAAGAGATACAGTGAAACGTCTCAGTGATCATAGTTCTCCTCTCTCTCTTCTCTTCTGTCCACCTTTCCTTTCCTATCTTCTCTCTCTTCTCCTGTCCTCTCTCGTCCTCTCCCCTCATTTCCTCCCTTCCTCTGCTCATTTCCTTCTCTCTCCTCTACTCCTTTCCTCTCGCCGCTCCTCTCCTCCTCTCCCCTCCTTTCCTCCCTTCCTCTCCTCACTTCCTTCTCTCTCCTCTCAGACGCTCTGACCCCAGAGATGGAGACTGACCGCAGCAGTGGAAGAGCAGATGCTGAGAGGACAATACAAGGTATAGCACTCTAAGGAGACAATAAATCTCTCTCTCTCTTTCCCTCTCCCTGCTACAGTAGATGAACATTAGTGTGTCTCTTCCTGCTGTTCAGGCATACAGCTCACCATCTGGGCCAAGGCTCCGGGTCAAGATCATTGGCTTTCACCACACACGAAATGAGTCTTTTATTAGAGTTAGGAGAGTGATACGCCATTGGAATAGGCGTCCTTTTAACGAATATGAAGGCGAGGAGGGGATTCGTGTTTGCATTTGGGTGCACTGCGAGCTCATAAGTGTGTTTTCTTGTTTGTTTACCTCTTAAAAAGCCTGTAAACGAGTCGTAAAAATCACCAACATGGATTGACGGATTCCCCCATTCGGCTGCCGTAAAAAGAACATGAAATCAATTAATTTTATGAAATAACTGTGTGCATTTGTAATGCCTTGTTTGTTTTTGTTTGGGGGGGTGGGGGGGGTGGAGAGAGGGGTTGGAGTAACCACTGTGGAATCTCAGCTGGTTGTGTGTTTACCCACAAAAAAAAACAAGATGTTTTGTGCCAAGAGAAACGTGGGATAACTTCACTATGTTGAACAAGACACAAGACCTTAATGTCATAACTCCAGACTTTTCACCACTCAGGGCCATCACTTGAGAACTTCCTGACCAATTAAAAAGGATTTCTCTAGTTTGCCTTTTAGTGGAAAAAATTGGGATGTTCACGGTAATAATCAACATCCTGTTAGTCACTCAGCTCCATTAGCCTTCTGAAAAAATGATGGTTTTGTTCGAAAGAAAGGATGAAAGAACCAATTGAGCAAATTGTACCCCCTGCAAAAGGACTATTGTCACTTAATTAAATGCAATTCATTCACCAGAGATATGAATAGGTGGGGGTCCAAAAAGAACCCCCCCCCCCCCCCCCCCAGGTCATCACCAAACAGATTCTTCTCAAAAGGAGCACATTTATAGACTCCTTTTTCATACCAAATTAGTGAATTTAGCAGGTCTTGTTTTGAATATTTTACAACAATATGAAGAGATTGACTGTGGCCCTTGTAGAGTTACGTCTAATTCAGTCTCTTAAACTTTTCACACGTCTTTAATAGAAGTATCCAATTAGAAGACATGGTCATTTCTCTGCAGACTAAAACAGTATTTATACAGCACCGTATTCTATATTAGTACAGTTTAAACGGACATTCTGTATGTCATCAGACAGTATGTTAAACAGATATGCAAACTATGCAGAGGACATTGCAGACTAGATCATTTTAGATCATCTGTGAGTGTCTTATGTTTAAGCGAGTGTCATCTTCTGTAGTTGTACGTAGTTTGTCGTACTGGAAGGTCTTCCACTTTTCACTGCCCTGCAGAGTGTTGAATTACAGCATGGATTGTGTGTTTTCTGTTCAATTAGAATAGCGTTTGTCTGCCACCCATGTCTACTCTGTTCTACTCCGCTACCAAGGCTGTATAATTAAGCTCAAATGGCAAAAAAATGAGGTTGATAAATTACACAGGCAAACTGAAAAAAAAACAACCCTATCACCCGCATGAAAGCCAAGAAAAATGTGAGTTGTTCTGAGCTCACAACTCAGAGAGAGGAATAGAGAGAGATGTAGCAAGAGAGAGAGAGGAGAGAGAGAGAAATTAATGAGAGCATAATTTTAGAGAACTAATTATTTCTATTTGTCTTTTGTCACACTTCTCTAATCCTGCGATATTAACACAGTCTGTGTTTATTAATTGCTTTTGCTGTGTTTTGAATCGTGTCCAAGAGGGAGTATGGCTGTTTTCACCAGCCAACCTCACTACTGGAACCGCACCCACCTTCAATGCCTGGCAACGGTGCACATGTGAATATCTTCCCCCCAGTCTCTGCTCTTTGGTTCCCGCCCGCTTCCCACTCCATGTGCAAGTTTACATGATCCTGTGCACTGAGATAAAGTTCTTTGTTGCAAGATTAAACATCAAAACAGTTAAAGTGAAATTAAAATTAAATGAATGAATGTCACTGAAGCAAAAAGACCGTAATTAATGGTTCCCTTAATTGTCTTCATAAAATATTTGCATGGGCATAATTTGCATAATTTACATGTATTAATTAATCTTTCAAAGGAATTTTATGCTGAGAGAAGCCAAAAAATCCCTTTGTTTTATTTAGCATCTAATGAAATATTTATCCTCTTTAATGAACTTTTCATCTTGATTTGAATATAAAAATACTAAGTTTTAACATATTTTAATGAGACGTTCTTTCATAAAACAATGTGTGTCAAGACGTCACACATTTTATCTCACGCAAAAATTTAAATGAGGTGTTTCAGCATTTGCAGTGATATTGCATACAGATGGCCTTGCTAGATAATTAGAATAAAAACAATTTCTGAGTTTCTTCCTATTGATTCAACACATTCCCCAAGTCCTGTGGTCCCCCCATTCTCTAATGTCTCTAGTCTCCAATGTATAACGTCCCTTTATTTTAAAAGAAACTCACAGCGTACAAATAACTTTATTAATTAGCCTATTTAAAACATGTAGGCAGGCTGGCGAGCAGACAGACAGACAGACAGACAGGCAGGTACACAAGCAGACAGGCAGGTAGACAGACAGACAGGTGCACAGTCAGACAGACACACACAGACAGGCAAGCAGGTAGACATACAGACCAATTCTAGAGGTGTTAATGTTGGTGGCATCTCATCCGTCAAGTCCATGTCAAACAGGGGGATGTTTATCTCTGTACTCTGAGATCTATTTGTTCCTCGTAGCAGAAACCCCCCCCCCCCCCACTCCCCATATTTATTTTTTATTTTTAGCGTCGCTTTCACGCCGTAATGACTTTTACACAGAACTCGGTTGGTGTTGCTTGAATAGAGGCGGCCAGAGTGCAGCGCCTTAGAGACCTGCGGCGGAGCGGGGTAATTAGCCTGTGTGTTTGTGTGTGTCCCCCCCCCTCACCCACACACACAGCAAGCCTTTGTTCATTTTTCCAACCCTGCACTCCCTCACACAATGCTACGTTGACAGCCGTCCGGGAAATGTGGTTCGCGTAGGGTCACTATGATTGATAAGGCAGCGTCCGCATCGAACATGTGATCAGGATATGAGGTAGCACTTCCACGGCGTCTGTGTTTTCAGATGCTGGATTTGTTTTGGAGAACGAGGAAAAAGGCGTGAGATCGTTATGATGGATGTAGGCCCATTCATGGGGTGTGTGTCTCACCGCCCTCTCCTCCTCAGCCCTCGGTGATATCTCTCTGCCTTGACACTGTGTCATGTTTGACTGCCAGCAACACATTGCTTTCCCTAGAGCTGTCACTGCCTAAAGTCTTTCCGGTGTGCTTTTCTTTTCAAATTGAATTATTTAGGTACACTGCCATGGAGAGATGAGGAAGGCAGCTTAGAGGCAGTAATGTAGCATTCGCCGGCAAAGGAAATGTAAAGGCAATAAACGTCAGCCGCACTCGTGGGCTGTGCCTAACAGATGCTTTTACCGGCTCCGAAGTCGGAGCAGCCCTGCTCGCTCAGGCGTGCTCTCAGACAAGAGGCTTCTTTGAAAATGGACAAAGCTCGTTAGGTTGCAGGTGTCTGGAGATAGCATCGGGAGAGAGCGCCTGCCTTTTTCAATAAACACTGTTTCCTCGCAGGAAGTGTCACTTAGAAAGCGCTTTACATCGTGAGTGCAATGCTGTGTTCAAACAAGCACGTCGGGCGAGATGTCTTAAACACATCTGACACGCAATTGTTAGACCCGGAACCCCGGATATCACGTCTCCTCTGACAATGTCCCTTTTGTAAGGTATCAAATATGAAAACATTTGAATAATCGTGCCTTTTAAGCCCCGATTGTTACACAGAACAAAACAAGGGTAAAAGCCCTTTGTAAAATGATCTGTGTTCAGTTGTATGCAAGGAGCCATGCTTGTGGGTTATAACAACCAGTCAAGGTAACAGAAACTAGCAGGCTTTTTCTCAGCAGAATGTTCTTGGCTAATCCCTCCATCCCTCCCTCTCTCTCACTCGCTCGCTCTCCTTCTCCCTCTCTCTTGTATTTTCTCTTTCAGATGGGAGGCTGTTCTTGAAAACCACGGTGATGTACTGATAAGACCAGGAGGAGGAGCTGAAGGAAAAGAGAGAGAGAGAAAAAAACATGAGATTCTCAAGAGTCCTTAACCAGGCCGATTTAGTAGTGGAATGAAGTCAAGCTGCTTGTAGGAGTTCAATGGAAGTGCTGTATTCAGCCAAAAGCTGGGGGGTTGTGTCTGAATGTAGAATTAGAAATCTTTTTCTCACAGAGGCCAACATTACATAGTTGATAAACCAGGTTTTGGTGCAGTTTGTTGGCTACATTGAAGGATAAAAACAATTGAGCACAGTAAAACGTACCAATGGTATAAAGTTGGTAAAAACTCCAAATTCACAGCACTGAAGATTTTTATACTGGGTTTCGACCAGCCAGAAAGCTTTGAAAAAGATAAGACTCTGTGGTCTGTTTTGTATTTCAAGTAATATTCCAAGATTATAAAATATGACACTTGGAGAGTCTTGAGACAAGAAAGAAAATGTGAATTTGTCCGTATGTGGATCAAAAGAGACGACTGATTTTAATGTTTTCTAAATTAGATAAAAAATACAATCAAGTTTCCTTTCTACCACTGTTGTATATAGAATATCAGAGGATACTGATAGGATTACTGATATGACTGATAACATATGTGTATATAAAGTTCAGAGGTGGTATTGTGTATGCAGTAGAGCAAACAATATTAGGCAAACAATACCAACATTTATATACATTTATAGTTTTGTTTTATTTCTGAGCCATCATTCTTTCAAATAGCTGCCATTTTGGTGAGAAAGCATGCAGGCATGTAAATGTTTGTCCTGGAATCCTGATATTTATAAATCCTATATTGTGCTCAACAAAAACTAGGGTTGTTTCACTCAAATTACTTTGAAACATCTCAAAATGATCCATGTCCAACTCTTTGTAACTTGGTTGACATGGCGTTGGATTTACTATCTGTTCAGGTTTTTTATTGTTCATAAAGAACTCTCAAAACTGTGTCTATTTATTTGTAACATAGTTTTGCTCATCTCAAAATATCCCGTAAAAATTTAATTGTCACACTTTTCGAGGCATTTTATGCTGATTAGTTAATTATTTGAGGATCATATACCAGCTTGAGTAACATAAGCAATCAGTCACTGTCTCAGTTGTAGTATATTCTTCGTTCTAAACTAAATATAAGTGTATCCATGACACGGTGGCCTCTTTAACGTCCATGGACATCCATGTATTTGTTTGAGCAATTAAATGTGTGTCATGCCATCGTGATGGAAAGCGTTTCTCGACATTAGGAGATGCTTGGGCTTCACGGGTTCCTTTTCTCCTGTGTGTGTAAGTATATTCCCTAAACAAGAGGTGTTGTGTCCAATTTTTGTAAAAGGAATGGGTTTATATACCTCAACCATGAATGGAAAGGAGTGTCCCCATGTTCATAATGTGTTTTTCTAAGTTTGTTGCCTTGGAGTGTCTAGGGTCTGTTGTCGACATGTCACTGATAACTTATAGAGCTTCTTCAACCACCCCTTCATTGTACTTCAATTTCAAATAAACTTAAACTGTTGATGATAAACAATGTGAGTTTCCTGTGTGACAAGGATAACGGTTCAAAATGTTTGTTCATTTAAAAGACACCTTAGATGAAACAAGTTCCAATACAAAACAGTATTAGACAGGATCAATAAGTTGATGTTATACATGTATGCAATGATTATTACACTTCAGCAATAATAAACGCCCATTCAGTACAGAGCATTTGATTACGTTACAAACAACCTTGTAGGTGTATGGGGAAACCTAGCAGCTTTAATGTTGTTACTACACGTGTTGCTGTGTAGATACATATTAATCTATGTAGAGATTCTCTCTCTGTCTCTCTGTCAATGTTATACTTCTGGAGAGAGAGACCATGGATGATCTGGGTCAGAAGTGAGGGGGGCTGGCTGAATTTGAAGCCCACCCCTTTCTGGAAGTGTAGAAGAGTTTGCATGAAGCATGTGTTCCTAGCCATGCTCCCAGCAACATGATTAAGACAGTGGGGGATAGAGGGTGGCACCTTGTTTATACTTACTTCAGCACCCTTTCCCATCAGACATTTGATATTTCAGTGTCAGTTAAAATGTATTCAAAGTTAACATTTGACTGAAGATTGTTCCTTTTACAATGACACTGTCGACAATGAGTGTCTCTTTTTCCAATCAAACATATAACCTTTCAATTCCGAGCATCCATATGTTGGTGTTTATGTCATTTTGTTGTTGAACAGACTACATAAAGGCATAGCCTACCTTGGACTGTAGCAAGATTAATAAGCATATTGTTTTTTTATTCTGTATTGTAGTAAGCTAAAGCAATGTGTATTCATTCAAATAATGTCTTAAGTGTTTTGTACAGTTTCACACACATTCATGATACAATTATATAAATAACGTTTGAGTCAATTAATAATTATAGATACAGGCATTAATGAATTAATTTGTTTACACTACACACATGTACCTGATCCATTGGGATCATATCACTGATTGGTACCGGGTAGGCCAGCACTTAAAACATGTACGAAGAAAACATTAAATCGACATTGAGAGACAAATTTCTCTTGTAAGCAATTCTGAGTGAAATATGTTGACACAGCACAGCTCTGCCCGGTCCCATTTTGCATGCTTTTTAAAGCATGTCCGTAAACACAGCCACATAGATGAATAATTGACTGATCGCTGCATAATTCAACAGCACATTGTAGAAATTCAAGGTCTGAAACATTTCAAGCTTTTCTTCCCTTTATTAAAAATGAGGTTAAAGTTTCAATCAACCTTGAGGCAGCAACACGACACACAAATAGGCAATCAATCGCGCGCTGAAACTTCTGTGGCTGCCTTCAGAATAATGAACTTCTGGTGTCACTGGAAACTTGAGCTGAAGTTTCTGGACAAAGCACCGATCACACACCCCACTACGACCTCTCTAATGGCTCAGCTCCTTCCCAAACCAACACATCTTATCCAACATGCTCTTTGTAGGCGTTGAAGTGGTTTTAGTTCAAGATTCCCTCCACTAACTCCATATTTGCTGAGTGAGTAAGTTATTTGGCTAGTTCACAGCTATTATTTAGATGTTGTGTTATTTGTCGTTGTGACGCCTTGTTCTGCACCAGTAGCTGTGGCAAGGTCGCCTCTAGCAACATGTTTCATACCACTGCACATTTTGTAATAAATTCAATTCGGTACAAATATGACCATAAGGCAAAGACTTTAAATATCAAACGAGCATAAGCTGCGTTGTGTTATATTACGCTGTAGTATGTCGAGCATATTCATTATGGCATTGGAAACATTCAGAGCATGGATATACAGTACACTACAGCAGTGTATTTGCTTGACTTGCCATGGAGACGTGTTCACACAGACATCACCCAGAGAGTATTATTCCGCCTGATCTTGCATAAGTTAACGTTGCTACATTCAATGTTGCTGTGCGCTTGTCTGGTTACGATGTGTGTAAGATATCGTGAGGGGGAAGTGAGACTCCCATTCTTCACCTTCGAAACCTGAAAACAAAAACCGTTTATAGGATGAAAACAAGGGTGAGAGTGATAGTTACTGTAACACAAGGTTGGTGATATGGCAACTCATGTGACAATTATGATTGCCGACACCTGCTGAATTCAGATTGTGACAGAGTGTATTTGTGCTGCGTTTTCAGTGCTGACACTGTAGGCTTTCAAAACTGATTACCAACCTTCAACCTGAACTGAAATTACATATTCTTTCTAGGAAGAGACTGGATTACTTTCTTCCAGTGCAGCTTTATCAGTCTGGAGATAGCACTAATGCTGTCTAATCAGATAGACCATTATGTGTTAGTGAAACTACAAAAAGCAGAATAGTCTGACAAGGGCCAGGCCACATTACCTAAATGAACATTTTGCAAGCATGAACATGGAGGACCTCAGAGGCAGGAAGAAGGCTACAGAAGTGTACCCTGCGCTTAGACATTCTAGCAGTAATTATTAATTTATGATTGTCTCTGGTCTTAATGAAAATGAAAGCCAGGAAAGAGAACAGGGAGGGATAATGTGGCGTGAAATTGAGTTTCATTTGTACAGGGGGCCACCTTTTAACTCGACGCTTCTTGGGCGGAAATGGAGCCGAGCGCCTTTCATTCTCTGGAGAATGTGTTGCAGAGGATTTTATCACTTTCTTTTTTCTTTCTTTCTTTCTCTCTCTCTCTCTCTCTCTCTCTCTCTCTCTCTCTCTCTCTCTCTCTCTCTCTCTCTCCCCCCTCTCTCTCTCTCTCTCTCCCCCTCTCTCTCCCTCTCTCTCTCTCCCCCTCTCTCTCTCTCTCTCCCTCTCTTATTTTCTTTTAGTCTCCCTCCCTCTCCCACTCTTTCTTTGTCTTACTCTCTCTCTCTGTTTGTCCCTCTTTTTCACTCCTATCTGTTCCTCCATCTCTCACTCCCCCCCCCCCCCCCCCCCACTCTTTTCTTTCAGTCCTTCAGTCAAAGCGTGTTCATATCCTCTCATCCTTTTTTGTGATATTTGGAGCTAACACGGCCTTTAACATCCCCATTCCTCTCATAGGGCTCTTTTCAAAATGACACATGGCTCTTTTGATGTCTGATAACTATGTCAACAAGTTTCTTCCATGGAAATGCCTTGGCGCTGGGTCTCTTTCAAATGTCACCAGCGGCGCTCTGAAAGGTCTCCGTATGAAGTATGTCGGGGGCAAAAGGAGAAGAAAACAAGTGAGTTTTGATCCATCCAGGACTCCATACCTGTGCAGCCATGTTGTTGATAGGGGAGCTTTCATTCGGGGTTTCCGGGCCACTGGCCCTGGGCACAGTGTTGACTGTATGCCTTTCACTGTACTGTAGGGACGATCTGGAGGTGATAATGGAAACACAAAAGGGAGTGATGGAAAAGAGTATGGTCTTTTAGTGTTTGCACGCACACACACACACACTGTAAACACATCATTTGCCCAGATTTGGAAACATATTGTGTCCATAACATTATAAACTGTACTGTATGTGGTAGCATTAACAGTAATACATGTAATGTTACTTACAGTAATCTGTTATACTGTTGAAGTATACAGTACTAGGGATGGGCATTCGACTAAATTGTCTTAATCGATCGTCGGGAGAATTAACGATCGATTTTCGATTGATCATTAAAAAAATTATATTAAAATTCACAATTTATAGGCTATATTAAAATGCAGTGAAGATAGAAAAAACACAGCGTGTTTCCGCATTGAGATCTGTAGTGTAAAGGGCCCTATTATCGTCCACTCTAAATCTCCAACGTTCGGGGCCCCATTATCGTCCACAACCGTTTCTTCCGTTAATTTCTTAAAGAAGATATGCAGCAGCAACGAAAGAAAGTAACTCATCGATATGTACACATCTTATATTGCTGCACACCAAATTACAGCTTCTTACTTCGAGATTTGAGGATGTAAATACGCTCTCAAACCGTATGTGTAGCATCTGCCTTCCGCAGCGTCAAACTGACAATTCTCCATTGAAAGTGGTTGGGTGGACGAATGGGACCCCCTGGCTAACTGCTAAAATCAGGAAAGTAACATTTCTAGGCATATCCGGATTGGATTTCAATACCGGAATGTTATAATATAGGTGTGTATCTATATATTAAAGTATGTGACATAGGCCTAACGTTTTTAATTTGTATTATAACGACATTTTGGTAACATTGCTAACGAGCGTCGAGAACTAGGTGGACGATAATGGGACCCCTTACTAGGTATTACAACAAAAACAACTATTTCTGTAACTCCTAGAAGCGGAGCCGACAGCTAGAAGCTGTGTTCAAACTCAACTGACCCTCGTTTTTTCCCGGCTAATTAATAGTGATGGGAAGTTCGGTTCTTTTTGCTGATTCGGTTCTTTGAATCTCGTTCAGTAAAATGAACGAATCTTTTTTCGAGTCATTTGTTCATTTCAGGGGGGGGGGGGGGGGGGGGGGGGGGGGGGGGGGGGTTGGGGGCTATACGTCCACTGCAAAGGACGTATAGTCCCTATACGTCCACTGTAGGTTAGTGCATGACATGTGCACCAGCAAATACTATTTCAAAATAAATTCCTGCATTAAAATAATGTATCATGAGGTTGTATGATTTGGTCATGTATTATCACACTAGCATTTAATTATCACGTCAAACAATTACACTGCACTAAACTGTAAGTGTAAATGTAAAGTGAAAATAACAAAACCAGTCAGTATGATGACTTGAGCGAATATCATTCATTCACGTCTTACTAAAACAGCGGCCACGCGAAAGGGAATAAGGAAACTGTTTCCTCTACTAAAAAATACAATGCGGGTCACGTGAAAAAAGGATCCAAAGACTCGTAGAAAGACCGAGTCGGGGAAGGAACTAATCATTCGTTTCCTCTAGCTACAGAGCCTATGCAGGTCACGTGAAAAATGATCCAAAGACTCGTAGAAAGACCGAGTCGGGAAAGGAACGAATCGTTCGTTTCCTCTAGCTACAGAGCCTATGCAGGTCACGTGAAAAATGATCCAAAGACTCGTAGAAAGACCGAGTCGGGAAAGGAACGAATCGTTCGTTTCCTCTAGCTACAGAGCCTATGCAGGTCACGTGAAAAATGATCCAAAGACTCGTAGAAAGACCGAGTCGGGAAAGGAACGAATCGTTCGTTTCCTCTAGCTACAGAGCCTATGCAGGTCACGTGAAAAATGATCCAAAGACTCGTAGAAAGACCGAGTCGGGAAATGAACGAATCACTCGTTGAGAGGACTCGTTACTCCCGAGTCCTTATAAGGATTCGTTCAAAATGAACGAATCGTTCACGAACGACACATCACTACTAATTAACAAAGCTTCATAAAAACCTTCGCCCTCAACAATACTTATGGGTAGCATATCCATCTCGATGGACTTACAGATCCGTTGGGTAATTTTCTCTGCTCGTTGTGCATCGCAGCTCCTCCGTGCTAGCACCAAGAGCAGGATGCACCGCCACTACCCAGGGTCGGATGTACGTTCTTCAAGTGGTACATCATTTGAGTCGTGGAGGAGTTGTATTTATACTCAGCTTTGCAGTGTTGGCAGTGAACAAAGTAATTTTTTAGTCAATATGGTCTCACGCTACACTTCGCCGTGACCTCTTCATATTTACTTTTGAAATAGCTACATGGAAACTCGCCGGTAATTGAGTAGGCCTGTGGCGTTTTTTTCCAAACATTGGCTTCATTTGGTAAAATGATTAATTGCTGCCACATAGCGAAATCCATTGCAATCCTTCAAGACTCACACTACGCAACAGAACACGCATTAGTTTTATCGATGAACAAATAATGTTATCGACTAAATTCTTAACGATCGATAATCGATCGTCGATTAATTATGCCCATCCCTATACAGTACCTATACTGTTTAGTACATATGGAAATGAACTGATACTGTATGATGTATATAGATGTAGACTACATTTATAAATGATATCCATGGTGATGTTTGACACCTGGGAAAAATCTACAGTCAATTTCAGAAAAATAATATGATAAACTATGTAAAAGTGAGTGTTGAGTGAGCGGCAGTTGATTTGTTTTGGGGGCCAAAAAACCATGCCCATTCATCTGGTGTTCAATGGAAGGGACCTCCTTGTGTGAGCATATTGTGTGTGTGTGTGTGTGTGTGTGTGTGTGTGTGTGTGTGTGTGTGTGTGTGTGAACCCAAAGGATTACTCTTCATTTTGTGCCTTTGTCATAAGTGATGGTTTTGAGTGATACTGAATGGTACCGAAAACAAAACACACACACATGAACACACACACACACACACACGTATACACACACTATTAACCTCCCCCCCAGCTCATCAACTTTATTTTGCAATCTTCCCTCAGAACCATTAGAATACCCTGAAGAAATGACTTTCCAATTAAAGGGGATCTTGGAGACTGAGGCTCCTTTATCTCCAGCTCCTGGAGTTCTTTATTCCAATCATTTAAATTGGAATTGATTTTTCAATTTAGCCACCAACTGCTCCGGACGCACAGCAGAAGACTCGAGTTGCGTCGCCGGAATATCTGTCATCACGCCGCCGTCCTCGCGCATCCGTGTATGGAGGTCCCAGACCCCTGAGCAACACAGTCTGGGTCTATGGGCGGTCAGGCTAGCTGGCTCGGTAGGTTTCTACTTGAAAGTGAACATGATCAATGTGTTCCCTCAAACTGTCAGTCACTTCCTTGTGGCCTGATCTCAGACAGTTGCTGATGGATCAAACCTTGCATCTTCGGCACATGTGATCTGACCACCAACAAACTCACAGAGCACTCGTGGTGTATCAGCACCCTTTCAATATGACCGCCCCCCCCCCCCCCCGTCGACAACAGGAAGCAGTCATCATCGCCGTGCGACACGCGCCCAAGTACGCTTGACCAACAGGAGTTTACGAAGTCCCCGCCAACAGCAGCCCCAGCTGCCTCTTAACGAGCTCTTCCTGGTTCCAACCCCGGCTCCCGCTTTACGGGGTGACAGCCTTAAAGCAGCCCGATTTCCAGCGGAGCCGTTCCGCAGATGTTTTTTTTCCAGAAGCGAGAGGAGCGGTCGGCCGGCGTGGCGGACGGCCGGCTCTTCCCCGGGCTGACGACAGCTGTGCCAGGGCCTGTTTTGTTCACCGTGCTCTCCCGAGTTGTTTTAATAAAGTTGTGTTGCAGGAATACGGGAGGGGGGGGGGGGAAGATTAATGGAGGCACAGGAAGTGTGTCAGTTGTGAGAGGATGCAGGAGAGAACGGGCCTGTCGCCATCTGTTCCCTCGTCTCTACAGCTCTGTTAGTGCTGAGAGGATCCGAGTTCCCACAGACGCACACGCACGCATGCAGCCCCTCGCCGTGGAACACAGAGCTAACGCGGCGCTAACACAAAACTTCACGTTATTGTGACAGAGACGAGAGCTGTTGTAGCTTTTGTCATTGTTTTCCCTCTTGCGTTTCTCTCTATTTCTCTCGCTCTCTCTCTTTTCCCTACCTCTCAGCATCACAAAGTTGGGCCCGTGCCATGGCGGTGAGATTTAGATGAAAGACAGTCTGGATGGAACGTGATTAAGAGGTGGGTTCCTGA
The DNA here is from genome assembly GCF_021917145.1 of Hypomesus transpacificus. Taxonomy (NCBI): domain Eukaryota; kingdom Metazoa; phylum Chordata; class Actinopteri; order Osmeriformes; family Osmeridae; genus Hypomesus; species Hypomesus transpacificus. The sequence goes on along the minus strand of NC_061082.1, from coordinate 15,986,615 downwards.
GGCAAAACAGGACTTGGCGTCCGTTGAGAGGGAAACGTAATCAAATTAAAATGAAACAGCGTTATTGTTGTGGAGAGTGTTCTGTGCTTGTGTCATGTCAGAAGCGTAGCGGGGAACAGCTTAATAAAGGGGCTGCGCACTGGATAGAACAGCAAGATCTGAAGGGCTGCCGGGCGACGTAAACGCACATACACACACTAATGATCACCCATGGTTCCGTAAGAGCATTACACAGTAAACAGGGTTCTGAAAAGTAATGGGTCCTATATTCCATACCACAGTGATGTTCAACATCAATGATGGTACCATGAAATCGCTTAAGAGGTAACGCATGTGCTGTACAGTTGCAATGTGAGACCTCACAGAATGCTGCTATACCTTTAACATACTGTGGGGAATGTAGGGAGTCAAGTGGCTGAGCGGTTAGGGAATTGGGCTAGTCATCAGAAGGTCGCTGGTTTGAAATCCCGGCCATGCCAAATTATGTTGTGTCCTTGGGCAACGTACTTCACCCTACTTGCCTCGGGGGGGAATGTCGCTGTACTTACTGAAAGTCGCTCTGGATAAGAGCGTCTGCTAAATGACTAAATGTAAATGTATACCTATATACAGTATATCTACATCTATACGCTGTAAATATCAGCCAGCGCTGAGGAGAGTGCTGTCTGTGTCCAGTGGGTTATGTATGTTTCTGTTCAAGTGATTCAGATCCTGTCATGTTAAATGATGCCATGCGTCCTTTCCCTCTCTCCGCCAGTGAAGACATCTGTATGACATGATGAAGTTTCCTTCCTGAGCACCAATCCTGTAATTGAGCTCAGGGAGAGCAGACGTGATGAGCACACAGAGGGGCCACTCTGAACTCCGGCACACACCTCCCTCCTTCCCTCGCTCCCTTCCACACCGCTCTCCCTCTCCTTCCTCCCCAGTCTGTCTCTCCTTTCTCTCTCTCTTTCTCTCTCTCTCTCTCTCTCTCTCTCTCTCTCTCTCAGTCTCTCTATTTCTCCCTGCCTCTCTATCCCCCTCCCTTCCTTTCTTTCCCTGTGTTTGTCTCTCTCTTTGTTGCTCAATCTCTTCCTCGGTCTCATCTCTATCTGTTTATTTCTCCCTCTCTCTCTCTCTCTCTCTCTCTCTCTCTCTCTCTCTCTCTCTCTCTCTCTCTCTCTCTCTCTCTCTCTCTCTCTCTCTCTCACCTCCACTCACACAGGCAGTAGGGCCTGATTGCTTTGTAAAACAAGGTCTTACATTCTTCCTTTCCTTGGATTCCTCCGCGGCTATCCGCACCGTGGTGCAAAGGAGAAAACACTGTTCAGGAACATCGGTCTCCACCCGAGTCTCGCTCTCATCCGGAAACTTCCCGAGCAAGGCCGCGTTTGAGAATGACGACATCCGCACCCTCACGTCCTGTTATCCACGCTGGTTGTAATGTAGCTCTCTCGGTCTGGGGCTGGCGATAGCACAGCTCAAGAGGACGCCAAAGTGAGACTGGATTAAATATTAACACACCCGTCCCAGCCAGGCCACTGTCCCATCCCCACTTCACATGATACAATTAAAAACAGTACCGCCAACACCCCCCCCCCCCTCCCCTCCCTGTGTGCGGTTCAGAACACTCGATCCCCTCTGAACGCTGTCAAGAACACAGCGCTTTACCAACTTCAAATAAATCTCGTACTAATCTATAGAGAACCTGACAAGAGCAGCCTGAGGTTTCCAGCCACTTAGCTGAGTAGAGTCGGAAAAAAAGGGGGAGGGGGGGGGGGGCGGGGGCGTTCTACATTATTTATGTGCACTAATGGCGCCGCGTCTTGCTATGTGTGTGAATCAGCAGCAAACAATCTGCTAAAATAGACACGCGGGCTGTAATCAAGGCCATACATTTCCTCCTCGGTCCTTCCTCTCCCTCTCTCTGCGGCGCGCTAACGGCAGGGTCAATTGGAGTCAGTTTGATAGCGAGCACAGCGCCTCGCAGCGCGTTATCCTCTTATAATGGAGACGGAAGACTTTGTGGTGTACATTTCATTTGCCAACGCAAAAGGCCCGAGTGTGTGTGTGCGTGGGGGAGGGGACGACGACGACGACTGCATGTGTGTGTGTGTGTGTGCGCTAAATATCCCAGTACTGATCTTCCAGCTCCTACAGAGCACAGAACAGCCACATGTGGCTTGAGCGTTCCGCCTGCTACCATAGACATGAACAGTACCTGCACTTCCCAGGCCTGTGTAGCAGACAAAAGGAATCCATTAATGTAGAGCTCTCAACCAGAAACTCACCAGGGGGAGCCTCTGCAGCACCACTAGGTACACACATGTGCCTCTCATTTCCTTCGGTTGGCTGGGAGGGTCCCCCCTACACCCCCACAGTCAACTCGATTGGGAGAGGGGGGCCGGGGAGTGGGGTGGAGCCTGCTGGGGAGGGGGGGGGGGGGGGCACTGTGTATTGAAGTGCCCTAAGAGAACGTCTAAATGATGTAAATGGAGACATGTGCAGGTAGCTAATGCCCCTAACATAGCTGGGCCCTGTGGAGGCTTGTTGTGGGGGTCTGGTGGAGGCCGAGGCAGTGCGTAATTACTGCAGGGTTCTTTCATGTTCCTATAGGCTGTAATGGAAACAGCATGAGGGCTGGCGATGAAGTCCAAGCATGGGGCTTACTGTACTCCCATGTACAGTTACGAAAGCCGTTCTTTCGACGACGACTCATGGAATGACTGACGAATCAGCTGTTTATGCTCCAATAGGCCAGTTGGGGCACGCCGTGGTTGGGAATGACTGAAACTTACTTTAATAATGACCAACCTGTCTTGGGAATGTTGGGATGTGTGCCCGATGAACAGGCACACCGACGGGAGGCCTCGTGCGACGAGGGCCCTGCGTACTTCGTGTCGGTGCTCACGAGTTGAGATCTGGAGACGAGCGCGAGCCCCGTGTGACGGATCGCCCAATCAAAGCAATATTTGGAAAACAAATCCAGGGACGGCCGCTCTGATCATCACTTGATAGTGTGCTGACACGCAAACTCTATTAAGCTGTCTTCAAATATGCAAAATGATATGATTTTACAATGATTACATATTCACTTCCCCAGCTGGCTGGCTGCGCGCGTCTCCATTTGTCATCGACTATTGTGTCCAATTATATGATTAGCTTTGAACACTCCAGTACTTGGAGAGCTCTCGTGTGTTCCGCCGAGCCGAGCGATTCACAAACAAAGTCATTACAACATGTATTCACACATATCAAATAACGAAACAGATGGCCACTGAGCTCGTCGCCTGATTTGTTTTCCACACGAGCGGCGGGAGAAAAGGTATTTTCACCGAGCTTCGTTTAATGCTGACTGTTTTTATTCCCAGAGAAGAGCAGCTGGCTGTCGCGCTGTTGGATCAGCTCGAATGAAAGACAATCTTGTTTTCATTAATTTTTCGAGACAACAAAGGCGCTTGTTGTGAAGATTTCGAGTTGCGGCAGAGTAAAGCTTCCGGATAATTCATCACAGGGACTCGACAGGAAACGTAATTGTTTTAAATGTCAGTCGCTGTGCAGAGCGTCTTAGGTTTCTCTTTGATGCGTAACAGGTGGAACAGACAGAACCCACCCCTGCTTGATTTGACCTCTGACCTCCTCGGTTATAAATCCCATTGACTGAATGAGTGAATAATAAAATTGTATTTGGGCAGAACCAATGAACAATAAACCAAACATGTTAAAGATGGACCACAGTACGGGTGGCAGTCTGGATATCCCAACCCGAGTATACCCAACTCACAACGTCCCACCAGTATCATTCATCTACCCTCGTCACTTCCAGTCGAGCACGGAAGCATAATCAGTTGTTGATCTTTTATCCTAGCCAGAGAGATGGGGAAACGAGTTAAGAGTCATTTCCTCTCACACGCAACATGGTAGACAATATGCTATTCAATTGAATATCCCTTCGCTGATATACAGATCCTGGATGGTGTAAATTGCTAAAGCACAGGTGGGAATACAACCACAGACCCTAGACAACCCACCATCATGAGTCACTGGCTATGCAGTCACCTAGTCACCCAGCCATCCAGTAAAGATTAGACTCACTGTGTGGTCTGGTCCACACTTACCATCTTACTCATAGGCAATTCGACAACAGCAACATATTTTCATGTTTGTTCATGTAGGGCCTTCTCACATACTCCAACTCAGAAAAGAAACGAACAAAACATGTCAATCTAATAAAATACAGATGGAAGTCACTTTTACCCTACCTATCTTTCTTCTCTTTCTCAACACTTAACACGTTAGCATGATCCAGTGGGATCAACGCTCCTGTACTCCTGTTGAGCTGATTCTCCTGGACAGGTGGCTCTGTCCTGTTCACCAGGGTGTGCTGCCACCTCCTGGTCAGGTTGTATAACTGCATCTCATCTCCATTTTTCCGCCGTCTCATTTCCAGTAGCACAGCACCTCCCTCTGGCAGGGTTGAACAGCCCCTGCTCCCTCACTGCACTGTACATACTGAGCACACAAAAACACAAACTGCTGTGGCAACAAAACAACAAAAGTCATTTTATATATGTATGTACATATGTCACGACCTTATGTTGAGGATTATTGTCGTTCTGTATCAAATCGAAATGATAACATCTACAAGACAAGGTTGACACATTTTACAATGATGTCTCAGTGAAAGAAGATAAAGAGACCACAGTGTCCTGTCTACAGCTCTGAACCTCCGAGCAGGCGGACTAGATTTAAGTTATGAAACAGACAGATGACAGAGAGAGAGATATTGTGGTCTTGGAGGACACACAACTTACAATGTGACAATCCGAAACAGATTCGGTAGTTAGACGTGAGCAAGAGTTTATTTTTATCTCAACAGGCCTACAGAATACTGAATACAAAGTGAGGCCGGTGTGTGTGTGCATGCTTGTGTGTTTGCATACGGGTGTGTGTGTTTGTGTGTGCATGTATGAGGACATGCTTGTACGCGTGTTTGTGTGTGTGTGTGTGTGTGTGTGTACTTTATATTCCACAAGTCTCAGGTGTAAACCAATCAGTCTTGAAAGCAGACGTTTACGCTAACAGAACACAACACTTCCACAGTGTGAATTGGAATCTCGAAAATGAATTAAACAGTGTTTGTATGAGAAAACACGCTAGTAATCCGTGTGACATGGCTCTTGTCAATACGCCGGCACAGGAGTCTCTCAGTTCCTCAACTCCCCCATCTTCCTCCTCAGATCATGGCGCTGGTCAGGTTGCTAAGCGACCTGACGCTGCCCGTATGCGTGTGCCGGCTCTTCCGGCGCACGCTCCGCAGGTAGTTCCTGTAGAGGATCACGCTGATCACGCGGTCCTGGAACTGCTTGGAGACGATGTAGTAGAGGATGATGTCCAGCACCGTGCTGAGGTTCATCAGGAAGGTGGTGAAGGCCGCCCAAACGTTGAAGTCCCCTCCCCCAGCCCTCTGGAGGAGCAGGACCACCAGGCACACGTGGTAGGGCACGAAGCACACCAGCATCTGGACGATGAGCGTGATGATGATGCGGATGGACTTCTCCTTCACCTTGGGCTTGAGCTTGGAGGTGCGCCCGTGGACCAGGTTGTCCACGATGACCACGTAGCAGCCGATCATGATGCCGACGGGCACCAGGAAGAAAAAGACGAGACGGGCAAAGTGGACGGGGTTGTCGCGGCGTAGGTGGACGATGTCGGTCATCTTCAGGCACGTGGTGAAGTTGGCGGCGGCGTCGGGGTCGTCGTCGGGGAAGAGGAGGGGCACGGTGCTCCCCAGCGTCATGAGCCAGACGCCCACGCACGCCAGCAAGGCCTTGGGGATGTTCTTGAGCTCCTTGCTGTGTCTCGGTTGGACGATGGCCACGTAGCGGTCGGCGCTGATCATGGCGAACAGCCACAGCGCGATGCAGGGGTAGAAGACGGTGAGCGCGGCCGTGACGCGGCAGAAAAAGTCGCCGAAGGGCCAGCGGTCCATGGCGTAGTAGACCATCCTGAAGGGCAGGAGGAAGATGAAGAGGAGGTCCACCACGGCCACGTTGATCATGTAGACGGTGACGGAGTTCCTGCGCTTGGTGGTGAGGGCGAACACCCACAATGCCGTGAGGTTGACGACCACGCCGATGGCCAGGAGGACGCTGTAAAACACGAGACTGGCAATGCGATATTCAGCGGGCATCAGCTCATCAGATGGGTCCAGGCTGACAGCTGCCTTGGAGACGTTAGGCCAAATCCTGTTTGACTGCAGAGGACAGAGAGTCATGAGGAAAAAACTCGGTGAAACACAACAATTATCTACGACCTCCAAGTGTGATGAATGTAAAGGTCCAAAAAATGGAAGTGAACCACTTTGTAGATAAAGTACTGTATGGCATATCTTGGGGCAGAAGATATAAACGTGTTTACAGTTTGCACAACCCGGTTACTCAATGATTTGAATGTTTTTTTAATAGCAGTGCAGCTGCAGCCTCCACACGAGATGAAGAGGAAGACACGAGTTTCAGTCTGACTGTGGATGCGGCTGACTGTAGCTCTATGCTTCAGCTTAGATCGTACAGTATTTGATGTCCACAACCACAGAAATAAGAGGCGACAACATCTGCTACGTCAAGTTCCATGCTGCATTATGGTATGATCTCAGACACTTCACAATACCCATCCTTAATTCACATGAGTATAAGGAAGTGTTTTTTTTTTAAATAAAGAAGTGTAACTTCAAAAACGATTCCCTTGGATTTTGCAATTTCTTGTAAATGCCTCTGCCGCCCAGAACCACCTTCCTCCCTTAGAGATGTAATGTATCTGTTTTTGAGCTGACGTGTTTAAATCATGCCAGATTCTTTCAAGAATATTACACGACAATAACAGCACCATGATAAAGGAAAGCAAACGAAGGAAAACCAAGTTGCGTTCCCTATCCTAACCATGGCAAGGTAACACTAAGCCACATGTACACCTCCCAGTGCGAATGTAACTTGTCAGACTGCTTGCTTGAAATATTCAAAAGTCTCTTTTCCAGTAACATGACCTAACATCTTATGCTTACCTCTGGGACGGCCGCAGAGTCCATGTTCTTCTAGATTCTCACCATCCCGATGGACAGGCCTCTCTCTTCATCCCACCCGTGCAAGCTACTGTATAGAGGAACGGCGGCCGATTGACTTTCTCACTGACGTTCTCACTCGGGGCTGAGTTCGAGCCACGCGAATGGGAAGTGAATCTGTTTTTTTTTTAGTTCAGTGCAACGGATGACATGGTGCGACCGACTAGAGGCTGAAGCCCCCCTCCCTCCCCCCTCCACCTCCTAACATCCTGTTCAGCCACCCCCCCCCCCACACCCCCCCCACCACAGTTACTGTAAAGCTCACAAAGCTACAGCAACACTAGAAAGACAAACGGAGCAAAAAGCGAAAATGTTTGCAGTCTCCAATTACACCCCCTTAAAGAAAATGATGTGCCATTAGAAGGGGGAGTGTGTGTGTTGGCGTGCGTGCGTGCGGGTGGCAGACAGAGCGATGGCAGATTTAGGGCGAGTTATTGATTGGAAAAGTGGGGTCTGTCACAGCACATTAGTTCTCAGGGGAGTCATCCACAGCAGGTTGGCTGTGAGAAGCATCTGCTGCCTGCGAGATGTAATTAAAAACAGGATGTTGAGGCAGTTGCCATATAAACAGGAAATAAGATGGCAGTAATAGACACTTTAGCACTGTCCTCGCCGTGAGACGGTTTTATACCTCCGCCTCCACCGCTCTTGATGCATGCAAGCCGCAGCGCACAGGTGAAACGCCCAAGGTCAAACTGGACCAGAATACTTATTGGAGGAGGAGAGTGGGTGTTTGTGTTTGTGAGTTGAAGCTAAGTCTCTGCATGCGTGTGTGTTCGTGTGTGCATGAACGTGTGTCCATTCATGAACATCTGTCCATTGGGGACAGCACATACACATGCTGACAGCCAGCTCACATGGGACACATATCAACCTAACTTTCAGGCTGAAAGAAAATGTCATCTCCGGTCTTACGATTTCCACAAGCATCACAGACCGTCTCCCCCACTGGAACATCTTACACACAATGGAACAGCAACTCTGTCACACTTTCCCGCACCACCTCTGTGATATTTCCTCCTCTAAGCCATGGAACCGTTCTGCACAGGCCATTTGATTTCTTTTAAAGGTTACATGGTGTTTCTAATACTCTGATGTACGTCGGTTGTAGTGTAATGTGGATAGGATCAGAGATATGGCTGTCACACTGGGTGACCCAGACGCTTCTGTAATAAAACTGACTGGATAGAGAATCAGTCCACATGCAGAAACTCAGAGAAACAACCTTTTACTTAGAGCTATATAAATAACCACAAACTGTTCTCAGATTTGGACTACAAATGGACTACAACTCCCAAGAGACTGAGTTGTTGACGGCGAGGAGTTGAGGATGCTGTTTAGTTTTTTATTGCATGCCCTTCCATAATAACCTTCCATGCTCTGGTAATGCGTAATTTTTATTCCATATGATATTAAACGCTGAATATGATGGAAGTAGCTTTAATGAGTAGAAATGCCATTCATCTAAATGATTTCCCTGGATATAATTACCTCTCTGCTACTCTCCCTGTCTCCCTCTCTGACTGTCTGATACATTTCAGCGACCAGATGGTGTATTGTGTTCATTGCAATATGTTGTTTTGACAACAGTCTGTGTGATGTTGTCTTTGTCATGTGCTTGCCTCTGCAAGTCTGTTTCTCTTTGGTATTTATAACTGTACATGTAATATTTGTGAGGAACTGCCAAATGCTATGTATGAGAAGATTAATTCCAAATCTAATATTGTTTTAATACTGACTGTTTTAATACAGCAAATGCTATCTATGACCGCTAGGCGCTAGGACACTGAATTCGAACTCTAGACATCAGTAACCAAGATAGGGATATGTCAGTCGTCTTCTTACTTCTGTATAACATTGCCCTCTAGAGGCTAAACTGGTCGCACAGTGGTTCACAATCACGTTTAAACACCATTGCTTACAGAAAAATACCACTAGTATTTTCCCTGTGAAATATTTATTAGAAATGCAATGACAATAAGAATGGCCCTTGAACGCTCTTGCAAAAAGAAGGTCCATTCACAAGCTTTACATCATGAACAACTGTGCAACAACAATATGTACATGAGGCGAACACTACAGATCTCGATGTTTGAAAAGAATTCCACAAATGAAATAATCTGAAATCCTAATTTTCTCCTACTATTGGTACAGTACAGACAACGTGTTTATTAAAATGAGATTGTGTCTTCTGAAACTGTAAGAGGAACAACCCTTTGATTTCAGTTTCTGTCACCTCGGCTCTACTCTCCACCAGAGGGACCTGATGAGAACTAATGAGAACATGCTAGTATGCTTAATATGAAGTCATACCATGTTTTTCTGGATGATGCAATGTTGTGGCTTTGTTGAATCAGAAAAGCAACATAGCCATGAGTCTGGCTGACGATGCCTGATGCCTTGACAAATACTGTCTTGATTTCCTCACACTTCAACTCCACATTGAGCAAAAGTGTAAAACAAGGATACCACGACGCTCGAATGTGTGAATCTCCTTTCAATCCGGTCAAATGAGTAGCACAGCACCACCCTGAAACCCGTCATATCTCTCCTCTGTCCCCCTCCCGCTGTCCCCCTTCACGAGTTGTACCTGGAAGAATTGAAGTAAATCTTGTTCCCGTCGATCATGTCCCGTGACGAGCCCTCGGGCGAGGTTCGGACGGCGCTGGAGAAGGACACGCTCACCTGCCTCTTCAGCAGCTTCAGGACTTTCCTCTTGTAGCCCTTGCAGGCAAAGAAGTAGATGAAGGGGTCCAAGCAAGAGTTGAGGTTCATCAAGCACACGGTGAAGTGCAACGACACCTGGAAGGCCGTGAGTTCCGCGCAGTCCGGCTCGGAGACCAGCTTGCGGACCATGTACTGCAGCAGGTCGATGTGGTAGGGGCTGAAACACACGACGAACACCAGCGACACGCAGCAGATGACGCCGATGGCCTTGCGGCTCCGACCCGACTTATCCGTCAGGTGATTGGCGCGGGCCGTCAGGCGGAGCTTGAAACACAGGACCGAGTAGCACACCAGGATGGTTACCACGGGGATGCCGTAACCTAGGAACACGGCGCCAATCAGCATGTAGGCGATGTTGGGCACCTTCTCGAAGTTGGGATACTCCATGCAGGTGACGTGGCCGTCCGGTTCGGTGTGGGTCATGGACATAGAGAGGAGGGGCAGCGTCTGCATCAGAACCACCGCCCACACTGCCACGCAGATGTAGCGCACGTGGCCGACCTTGCGGAAGCGGGAAAACCGCAGCGGCAGCACCACGGCGATGAAGCGGTCCACGCTGAGGCAGGTCATGAAGTTGACGCCGGCGTAGGTGTTGAGGTAGAACAGGAGGCCTGTGAACTTGCAGAGGGCCTCTCCCATTGGCCAGTGGAAGCCCAGGGCGTAGTAGATGATGCGCAGAGGCAGGGACAGGGTGAACAGGATGTCAGACACCACCAGGTTCAGGGAGTAAAGGGTGGTGGCGTTCATCTTTTTCAGGTTTTGCCGGATGACGTGCAGTGCCAACGTGTTGCCCAGCAAGCCCACAAGGAAGACAACGATGTAGAACAGAGGGATGAGAACTCTGGAATACTCCCGGTGGGCATACAGGGTACTGCAGTTGGTGCTGGAGTTGGGAGATGAGGAGAAAGAGGAGAAGGAGGGTGGAGGTTGTGTGGTGGATCTCACTTCCATTTTGGAATCAGTGAGTTGGGAATTTGTATACCTGCAAAGACAGATCACAATGGTTATTATGACAACCAAGAACATGTACAGTACATGGAGATCTCGCTCACTGCAAAATCATCGAAAGTATTCAAACGCAAAACCCTGTCCCACACTCTACTGTAAATGGTTGTCATCTGAGACTAAATCCGTGTTCAATAAATGAGAAATTATCTCTATTTAAAAATATGACCTTTGCATCGATAACTGAAATCTAGTTTCACTGAGGAAGTGCAACACATGCTTCTCAACATTTATGAGCCACATTGTGTTATTTTAAGAGTTGCTTTCCAAACTGTATGTGTGCTAAGATGTCTGAACAACTAAAGCACTAAGAAAATGTACATTTGTTAGGCTGCAGTACAAATGTCCGAGCCACAAAAGAATAAAGTCAGTGTTCATCTGTGTTCTGGTTACATTAATCTGTTTTAAGTTCACAGGTCAATTCCTATGCTTTGTTTTTGCACATGCTTTGAGACATATTCAATAGCCACTTACAATATGTTGACCCACACCAAATTTCGGGGCACATTCAAAAACTAAAAAAAAAACTGCCTTGGCGGAAACCTCAGAACAATGCCAGCGCTAAGCTCTGAACGCAGCTGCAGGGGTCACATCACAGAAAGAAAAGGTGCTGAAAGACCTTCCTCCACACAACCGGATGTGTCCACCTCACTGGGACAGAGAAGGGTCTGTCCTCACCGTGACCTTCCAGGCTCCCACATGCCTACTGCAAATCCCAGCACTACACAAAACACGTTTCCTAGCCATTAACACCTATGAAGGACTCTGGCCATGAACCCCTTTAGCACTATTTTTTTGGGGTTGTTCACAATGTGTACTTCTTGTTTTTGACTACCCGCAATGCTGTGGGGCTATCTTGTTGTTATTATCAGTGACCTATGCACTTTGTAAAGCTCTCTCTTGGAAGTCGCTTTGGATAAAAGCGTCTGCTAAATGAATAAATGTAAATGTAACTCTGGGTGATTTCATTCAGGGGAATTTTACACGTTATCACACTGCCGTGATTTGATTGTTTTGGTCTTCTGTGTCATATGTGTTACTATAAAGCCTGTTATTTGATATCTGGAATCCTAATGACGATTGATTCATTCAGTTTTGAAGCCCTCAGAAAACTCCAAACCTCTGTCATATAAGCACCAATGAATGAATGTGTATGTTAAAACTGATTTTGCTGATTCTCCTGGCTCTAAAATTGTACTGGTTCTAGCCACAGTTGCGTGTGCCCAGGTTTTTGTTAGGGACATCTCAAAGGACAGGTGACGCACCCACACACATCCTCGCTCAATCCCATTACTACACATTCATCAAGCGTATTAATGATAAAAATGCCCTATGGTATGACCCCATAAAACAAGCATGAACTCACCAAGTAACTGACGGTAGAATTATGTTATATCCTTTCTCTCCAAGTGTCCTGTGGCCTGGCACGGTGTAGGTTCTTACTACAAGATGATCCCAGACCTGGCTGGCCCCGTTTAGCTATGCTCCACTCAGAATAATACAGAAGTTTGAGTCAAACCATAGTGACACAATTTCCTGTGTGGATGTTTACTCTCTCTCTCTCTCTCTTTCTCTCTCTCTTTTTCTGTCTTTTCTCCTCTCTTTGGTAATGAAACTTTCACCACCTGTGTGCGTGTGGCACACTGAGAGGATCTTTACTGTTATGAGTAATACGCTGATTTTCTCAGAATTACTGTTAATTACTTACTCTTATTCAGCCAGTGTTTGTGCCATGTTAATCGATAAACTTTACTATGACCTCAGCAAAACAACCTATCTACCACATTATTGTAATTAATTAAATTAACTTGATGGATTACACTGTACAAACAATACCTTGTCTAATTTGGCATGGCCGGGTCATAGATACTGGATTTCTGGGAGGAAATAGCTTGCCACATGGTGTGCCATGTGCGTCTGTACACTGGGGAGGATGTGGCTTTAGCTGAAAGCACTTGCGTGACAGTTCCTTATCATCTCATTAAAGAGTTTTTTTTATAACTTGGCTATTTGTTACAATTTCACTAAAAGGGTCGTGGCTCAGCATGAGCTTCATACCATCTAGAAACAGCATGTTCACACGTGCGCACAGACACACTCATCCACACACCATCTCCGTGTTTTGATTTGTATTATGTTCTGACAAGAGAGCTTTGAACGAAGCTCCTATCCCATTACTAATGGAATGGCTCTTCTTAAAGGGGAAAACAAATAGGATTGTTTTTCAGTTCAAATACCACCGAATGTCACATGACAAATCTCGAGAGGTGATCAAACTCAACGTTCCATCTTAGGAACGTCCTCCACCTTTAAACCCCAGACTACTTTTTGTTCAGCACATTTTACATCGTACATATACAGTACCGTACATATATAGGCAGTACGTGAAATGCTACCTGTTTGGGACAGAAAGCAAGCTTGCATCCATAATGCAGAATGAAAATGGTTGTACCGTAGTACATCATCATAGCACTTATATTGTACTGTATCAGGCTGTATCAACATCTTATGGGACATACTAAATCTGTGTTAGGCGAACAAAGGATGGTAGTACATTGTCATAAAAAGAATACGCGAGCTCTTCAGGTGAAACAAGAAGAGATTAGTTCCCTAAACAACTTGACAAATTCAGTGTCAAATCTGAACAACACGTCCTGTATATATAATGCATTAAAAATGAAATCTGACCTATCCTGAAAGCACAAAAGTCAAATGGCAAAAAACAAATTTCTGTCCCAACTGTCACAAAGGTCGCATTGATGTTTCTAGAGACAGGCATGTTTGTATTTCACAGCTTGGTTAACACTCCCCCTCTAGGAAAAAAAAAAAAAAAGGTGTCGAACAACGCTATGTTGAGAAGCCTAATACCCGGAATGACTTCAATGCCTCACTTCTGTTAACATAGTTGCATGTTTTTTGATGTTGTCTGTATAGGGACACATTCGAATTTGGGAAGTATTCGATTGGGTATTTGAGAACTATTCGATTGTACACTACTTCCCAATAACACTTGAGTGTTTGTGAATGTTATAATGCACTGTCATGTCCAAGTCATGGATGTCAAATTCAATAGGCTCGACATAGGAATGGACAGATGTTTTTCTGTCTCGAGGTTCTTCAGCACTGTTCTTCTCTTATGTCAAAACACGTGGGCATGTTCTTCCTTCGGTGTGAACGAAATGGCATGTCTTCCTCTGAGCACTCTTCTCCAGGTTCCTCTTCTAGGGTGGAGGGTGGAGTAGAGACGGGGATCAGCCCCTGTGGTTGAACAGGGGGAAGAGGTGGACTTCCTCTTGGCTCGGCCTTGTGTGGCTGACTCACAGGCGCGCAGAAACTGTGCTGACAGACAGACAGCCTCGTGGGCAGTCAGGATACTCACTCACGGCATTGGCCTATTCATAGCGCCAGGAAGGGGCGTTATTAGACGCTTTTTACTGGGGCACTGCCCCAGTATAAATCTGCTGTGGCCCAGTAAAATCAAAAGTTTGAGTTTTAACAATTTACTACAAGAGTCATCGCATTCATTTAGATTGATAATCCCGGAAAAAATAAACGCAGTATCCCAATCAACGCTTGTAAAAGTGTTTAACCGAAAACACAAACCAATGCACGCTGTATTCCATGTCAGCGCGCTCTTCTGAGCTTGCCGAATAGCCACTGCAGCACGCACACAGAAGTCCTGGTGTCGAACTGAGGTGAATTGAGGTGCACTAAGAAAACATTACAAAACTAAAGATCGTTTCCAAATGATAGGTCTACCGATCATCTTATTTGGACTAAAACATGCGCGCTCGCATGAACTATGGATGTCCCTGCCAAAGCTTATATCAAACTTGCGTCCCTGAGCTGTTGTATAGTGGGTTGAGCAAGGGGACTTTCCATAGCCTAGTGCATTGTGCGCCGCAAGCTTGAAAGAAAAAAAAGGGATATGGAAAAAAGCAATAGGGGCCTGTGCCCCGGTAGAGTTTCATGTGTAACAACGCCTCTGGTGCCAGGGAGACAGCCACAGTGCGGAAAGCTCTGGTCAAATCTGTTAAATGTGCAGTTCAGTAGCCTAGATTAGAAATCCCACAAGCAGATTATTAAGAGTTGTGCTGGTATTTGTTGACATAGTTAAGTATATTGTAATGGGTTCAATACTGGCCACCAAAAAAACTAACTTTTCACTGTGGTTGAAAGGAAGAGGGTAAACTGAACAGTGTATTAACATTAACCAAATGATGCCAATACCAATGGAAATTGCAGTTATTTCAGAATCAGAGTTAGTTTTATTTGCTCTGTAAGTTGACACATACAAGGAATTTACTGTGGCAGGAAGGTGCGTACAATAAACATAAGGATCTTAAATAAAAGTAGTGTACAAAGTCTGACTGATACTAAAGAACAAAACAATATGTAAAAGAAATCAAAATATAAATTAGATATAAAAACAAAAATAGGGCAACATAACAAGGTGGCTTGTGCAGATCAAGTGTGAAAGTCAATCAATTCAATCCTTGGCCTTGTTGAAGAGGCCAGGGGCGGATGGAAAGACACTGTTCTGACTGTTCTACTTATGGTGTGAGGTTTTGGTCCTGATGGACCGCAGCCTTCTGCTAAAGGGGAGTGGCTGGAACAGAGTGTGTCCAGGGTGGGAGGAGTCAGCCACAATCTTCCTTGCTTGGCTCAGGGTCCTAAAGAAGTGCAGGTCCTCGAGGGTAAGCAGATTGCAGCCGATCACCTTCTCAGCAACGCGGGTGATATGTTGCAGTCCGCTCATGTCCTTGGCAGTGGCAGCAGCCTACCAGATGGTGATGGAGGAGGTGTGGATGGACTCAGTGATGGCTGTGTAGAAGTGCACCATCATTGTCTTTGGCAGGTTGAATTTCTTCAGCTGTCGTAGGAAGTACATTCTCTGTTGTGCTTTCTTAGTGAAGTTGAGCTGATGTTCAGTTCCCACTTGAGGTCCTGGGAGAGGATAGTGCCCAGGAAGCGGAAGGACTCCACAGTGTTGACTGGGGAGTCGCACAGGGAGATGGGGGTGAGTGTGGCTGTGTTCTCCCTGAAGTCCACAACCATCTCCACTGTCTTGAGAGCATTGAGCTCTAAGTTCTGGCTGCACCAGGTCAGGTTGTCAGCTTCCCACCTGTAATCAGACTCATCCCTGTCAGAGATGAGCCCAATGAGGGTGGTGTCGTCCGCAAACTTCAGGAGTTTGACGGACTGATGTCTGGAGGTGCAGCTGTTGGTGTACAGGGAGAAGAGCAGAGGGGAAAGGATGCAACCCATTTGGCTCTATGGGTTAAATCAGAGCAAGAATGGTAAAAACTAAGGTTAAATGAAATGGATATTTAATAACATAACAAATGAATGCAATCAATTACAATGTTACAAATTGAAGGTTTTACATATTACTTACCCTACCTTGATTATTGTAAATCAGGAAGAGAAAGCAAGAGGTAGGGAAGGAGAAGGAGTGAGACAAGCCAGAGCTGAGGAGAAGGCCCTCAGGAGATGAAGAATCCACAGAACAATTGTGTTAAAAAATCGAGCTTGTCTGGTGTAGTTTTGTGCGAAGACAGTACAATTGAGTTGTGAGTTATTTTGTGCCTGTTGAATTGTGAATACCACGCTTCTGGTGTAACTGGTGTTAATTTGGGTGAGCAGAGCTCAGCCGTGCTATTTAACCAAAGTCGCTTTTAACTTATCATTCATGCAAACAACCTCCACTCAGGAAATCCTTTTTAGTGGTATCTGATTCAAAGAATCGCAGCCGTTGACGCCAAAGAGTTGAGGTGAAGTGAGGTATTTTGAAGGCTGGGCTGAGAGGGCTCCGATCATCTGGAACAAAGATGGCTGGTTAATTCAGAGAGCCAACTTACTTACTGCCACTCAGTGTTTAAATGAAAACAAACTCAAATCTCTTCAGGCATTCTGACTGTGCGACTGAAGTGTTACTCAAATCTAAACGTAACCTTTGGAGACCCATCCCTACTTCCACCGTAAGTCCCTTTCTTTAGTGTGGGAGGTGGGGGGTGAGAGTAGTCACTTCCACGACCGTTCTAATATTTGCACCATTTTTCATTTAATCTTCATCTTATATACTGTATATTTATTCTGTTAGCAGACACTTTTATTCAAACTATCGTACAAAATGCACATACTGTAGTGAGTGTGTAAGATACTTTTTGTGTAGGCAGTGCACACACTTCCCAACCACCCGTCATTGGACTCAAACTCTGCACCACCGATTCCGCAAGCGTGACCTGCACTATCACTTACGCCAGCAGAATACTAGCTTCTTGCTGGTGTGGGTGGTCCGTACTCATACCAAGGAGTGAGTTGAGACAATACACATCGGCTGTAAGTGCACAAGATAATCAAGGACTAGAACTACCCAGTAAGTGCCTGAAGATGGCCTGTGTTACAAGACACAGTGCACAGTGCAGTCAGTAATAACATCATATCAAACATTTTCATTTGATCTCCTAGGAGGAGATTGCTTTTTGTTGGAAGTCTTTCCTTGTCTTTGAGTGTTTAGGTTGGATGTAGATGTTGATGTGTGAAACTGTGCGGCCATGGTTTGACATTGATTTGAAAAACGTCCCTAAATCTGCTCAAATCAGATTTGAATTCTAAAACAGATATGTGTTGGCTATTTTAAAAGGGCCTGAGCCATTTCCAAACAGTCTGTTGGGTAAGTTAGTGCAGCCAGTGTAGTTAATGAAGCTAAAGGTGTCACTGCAGAAAGAGAGCAGATTGCAACACTTGGACAGGAAACCTTTCAGTGGATGCGCTCTCTCACCGACTGTTTCAAAAACACATTTGAGTAACGGCTTTAGTGTCAATCTAAGGATAAACATCGAAACTTCCTCCTAACAACCTGTTTGTGTTCAACTGAAAGCCATTTGAGGGAGGACTGGGTTGTGGTTTCCTTTTGCATGGTTAAGTTATTTTATTCAGTAAAGCAATTTGAAAAGTGCCTATTAAATTCCCTTAAACTATTCATGGTTTTGTGAAGTTCATGCTTGTTCATCCATTGCTACAAACCACAAAGTTTTGTTTTCTTGTCCAAATGTTTCATTTTATTGTTATCGAAAGGAATCAAGTTCAGTGATGGAAGTTTTCAAATATCTGTGCGTTCTAAGAACGCTCTAGAACGCTCTTAGAACGCTCCTAAGAAGCTCTTAGCGTAAAGAGCTTCTTAACAAATCTGGGAAACCTGGCCATTGAGAGTTGGCGTGTACAGGCCAATTTATACTTGTGCGTTTTTACGGACACGCACACAGGGAACGCCCTCTCCGTGTCCTCTCCGAACCCCTCGGAGCTCTACGTGCACCTCCTGATTTTCCTGACTATCCGTCCGTCAGTCCGTCATTTTATGGATACCCCTTGGCTGTGATTGGTCCGTATTAAGAACCGCTTGCGTCAGGGGTGGGGTTGCTGTGACCAACAAGAGAACAGAATCCTTTGACCGCCATTGTTGTAAGTTTTTACAATTCATATTTCAGCGAAACAGTACATGTAAATCAGCATCTGAATTAAAATGCAATGAGAAATGGGCGGTGTAGTTGCTGAAAAAGTGCTTATTTTATTGATGAAACGGCTCATTTTTAAATTTGCTCCGACTTTTCAATAACCTAGCTAGCATCGCAGTGCAGCGCCATCTACTGTTCTGGCGGTGAATTGCTTTCAGCACGCAGAGCCGGCGGAGTAGTATAAATTCAACCAATACGTCCGACTCCGTGTGTGCGACTGTCCGTAACGGAGTCGGAGAAGTATAAATCGGCCTTAACACATACAAACAGCTAAACAGCTAAATGTATCTCTTTCGCCTGATTGTCGTTGATAAATCTCAGATTTGATGGTAGTTTTTGCATGTTCAACATGGATTACAGGTCAAAAGTTGAATGAACAAGTACTTATGTCTTCTCGATTTCTTACAGGGCAAGTCGTTGTTGCCCATAACACGCTAGCATTCTGCTAACGAATGCTGATTGGTTAGTGAAGGACTGACTACGACCAGAGATCCCGCTTGATGGCATCCGAAGCAGAACCAGAATGTCAGAGCATTAGCAACATTAGCAACAACATTAGCAAGCCAAAACTCTTTTTTAGCATGTGTATTGACAGGGAGAGCCTAACCTGTCAGCTGTGTTGTCGATCCCTCGAGAGAAGTGGAAGTAACCAGAGCTTGCCGTCAAGCAGTAGCTCTGGTCGTACGATGTGTATGACGTCAATGACATTTTCAAAGGCTTTTTAGAACGGAGAGGCGACTTAAAAAAATCTAACACCCAGCGGTGTGTATTTTTTTTGCCTCCCCTTTTCAATTCCGAATTCAAATTACTAGACAAAAAATTATATCCTGAGAAAAGTGGATTTTGAGGGGTATAGCTCCATAGACCTCAATTCATTCTGCACTCGACCGTTAGCGCCCTCATATGGAACTTCAACCAGTTCAGAACCCGGTAGTTTCCCGAGAGTGGGAGTTCTCCCTTTATTAGACATTCTCTGGTTGCAGTTCTCTAAGGCAGGGCCGGGCAAAAGACATAAGCGAACTAAGCGGCTGCTTAGGGCCCCCGTAGCTGTCATAGGGCCCCCAATATACATGAAATTACAGATGAAAAAAATTATTTGTAATAAATGTAATCGATGAATTATTGCAATTAAGAAAAATCGAGTGTGCAGACTTTGGTTCATGTACTTACAATATCGATCATTATTGATATACAGGTGCTCCTGTCTCGATTAACATACAGCTTTTACACGGCCCCCAGGATTTTGCGGGCCTTTTTTGTGATGGTTGCGGGCTAAAATTCCTGATTTCGCAGGAGCATTTCCAAAAGGTTGCAATGAAAGTTGCTGTGTTTTTTCAAGTGTCATGCCCTCCCGTCTCATGCCTTCCCGTCTCATGCCCTCCCGTCTTATGCCCTCCCGTCTCATGCCTCTACTTTTCAAAATAAAAGCTCGTCCACTATTTCCCCCTTTTTTTTTTTGCTAGACTACAACAACGGTTGAGGTTAGGATTAGTGTAAGGCCAGGAGTCGTAGCAGAGGTCGAGGTTAAGGTTAGGCACAACCACGACGGTTGGGGGACAATGATGGTCAGTACAGCACACCGTGCATTTTGTCACCTGCTGTGTGTTCTTTTTTTTAAAGACACTGGTGTGTACCTTAAGGATAATCACAAAAAGAAACCATCAAAGGTTGCAACCATAAATTGCTCTATGTAACGTTAGCTAATATTCGCTAACAAATGTCAACATAAAACACTGATGCAGTTTTAAATGAAGGTCATCGCAGGTTTCATCAAATATACGTTAACATCAGGGACAGAACAATAACATCCATAAATCAGCAAATAATATATTGATAAAAAAATATCAATTTCAAGTTTTTCAATTTATTGCAACAAACGTGCTCACGAACTTACCTTTAACTCCATCCGTAAAATAATTCGCGATTTACTTTGTTTGACCCTCTGAATTTACCGTTGGACAGCTTGTGCATGAGACGGGATGGCATGAGACGGGAGGCTGCAGGCTGCGGCCATACCCGTCTTAGTTTTTTAGTTGTTTGTTGTGAGCAGACGTCCTCTTTTACCCGGACATGTCCTCTTTTAGAGACCTAAAAAATGCATCCGTCATGGATTCCAAAATTGTCAGGGATATTTGTGTTTCTCTGGGTCTTTCACAAACTATTACGCCCTTACAAGTTTTGGAAAGGGTATCTCCCTTACATTCCACATTCTTGCGCGAGCACTGACTGTTGAGAGAACTGTCATTTTAATGAGATAGTGCGTCATGCAATACACGACCAGCACTACCCGGACTACTTCGACGCGAGGCAGTGTCCTTTTTTTCACAAACTCAAATCTGGTCACCCTAAAAACCATTGAGAAATGGTCCCCTAAATAACCTTACCAACATGCCAATTTTCATCATATCCAAATTGTTATCCTTATCCAACTAGGATTTACATTTGCATGAAGGGAGGAATCTCCCTTTTTTTAATAGATTGAAATCTTTATCTGTATGCAATACCGCTCTCGGCCTCTACGCAACTTAGGCGCTCTCACGCTTGCCAGGCATAGACAGTAGAAGAAAGCACACGCAGCGATTGACTGGTTGGGCAACCCTGGATACATGACTGTTAACAGTGTTTTTCTCCTGGAAGTCTCTAGAAATCTGGGACCTTATTGAACGAAATTAAAGAGTGAAAGAGTTCGCAGACACCAGAATGAACGCGTTCACAGTATCGTTCATCAGGCAGTAATACAGTGCGTTCAGTTCACGTTCACCAAAATTATGAAAAAGTTCATGAACTTTCGTTCGATGAATGCATTCAGACGGAACACTGGATTTAACGCCAACTGGAGAGAGTTGTGGGAGACGATGATGATTGGTCAAAGTTGCGGGAAAATTGCGGTGATTGGTTAAAATTGCAACGTTGTGCTGAATTCGCAGGGAATCATTGAATTTCGCAACATCGCAAATTCCTGGAGGCATGGCCGCAACCACAATGCCAACCACATGAGAGCGGAGAAGGTGAAACCATTTATTTTCAAAAATCCCCCCCGAGGGCAAGCCAAAAATGGTGGCGACAGCGGCAAGGAACAACTCCCTCATGGGGGAGAAACCTTGAGAGGATCCGGGCCCTTGGGGGGGCAGCCTATCCTCCTGAGGCTAGACTGGCATGCTGCAGACAGGGGGCCAGCCGTGTCTCTGGAGCAGCTCGCACAGTCCCTGGTTTCACATCCCCACGCCTCCGTCGCGCGGTGGATCCTTCGCTGGGCGGATCCGGCGCAGGACGGCTGTCAGGCGCGTCTGCTCTACTGAAGAGGGAGCAGAGAACATCAACATCAGTGTGGAGCAGGATGTCCACACCCCACATTTTGGAGTCGAGCAGCGGAGTGGAGAGAGATGGGTGAAGGTCAGGCCGTGTGGGGGAAGTCAAAGTGTTTGGCTTTTCCGTACCCGTCTCTCGTAGAACAGCATGTAGGAGCTCCTCTGCCTGCGCCCGCAGACTAACTCGCCGGTCGTCTCCGTGACGATGTGGTCGTTGTAGGAGAGCCAGCGGTCTGTCGGGTCGTCGGGGTCCCCGTCTGCGTAGTGACAGTCACAGATGTAGTGGCCTATAGGGAGAGGAGGGTGCTCTGTTAGGTAGTCAATCGGGGTTATACTCACCTGTTCACCCCACCGTGGTGCTGTCAATGTGTGTGTGTGAGTGTGGATACTCACCCGTGAATGGTGTGTTATACTCACCCGTGAATGGTGTATTTGTGTCTATACTTACCCCCAGCAACCTAAATAAGTCAATTTGCAGCTGAATAGGGTCATTCAGGTTGGACATACGTGTAAGGGTGTATCATTGTAATACTTACAAACAGTTCCTGGTGTGAGTGTAACATGGTGTGAGCCTTACCCGAGTTGGTAGAAGAACCAATGTGACTCAACACACTGACCAGGCTGTACCTTGAGCTCTGGAAACAGACACCCAGCAGTCACACACACAGTGCAGCACAGTGAACACACTTTCAAAAGAGCATCCGTCTTTATCCTGAAGTAGGATATATATATTTTTTGTACAGCTAATCCTTTCTTTCTGATTAGATAGAGTATATGTCTGATATTTGGTGTCTCTCTCCTATCTCTGTCCTCACCATGGGGGGGCTTCCCTGTCTCTCTGACCCCTCCTCAGTGCTCACGTGAACTGGATCAGACAAGGGTGGTAACACAGTAAACTGACAAGCTCTGAACTCCCTAGTCATCTCCCAGCTGTGGAGCTGTGTGTTCTAATCAGGACTAATCTGAGCATGTGTGGTGCCAAGTCTCCAAACCCATCACACAGTGCCGTCAGCAGAGTTGCTGAACCACAACCCCCCTGTACTGTACCTGAGGCATGAGGGCTGGTCAGCTGGGTGACCCCTGTCCCGGCCTGGGTGTCTCCCTGGCCCCCAGGAGTCTGGCCCTGCTCCTGGGTGTGTCCCTGGCCCCCAGGAGCCTGGCCCTGCTCCTGAGTGAGTCCCTGGCCCCCAGGAGTCTGGCCCTGCTCCTGGGTGAGTCCCTGGCCCCCAGGAGCCTGGCCCTGCTCCTGGGTGTCTCCCTGGCCCCCAGGAGCCTGGCCCTGCTCCTGGGTGAGTCCCTGGCCCCCAGGAGCCTGGCCCTGCTCCTGAGTATCTCCCTGGCCCCCAGGAGTCTGGCCCTGCTCCTGGGTGAGTCCCTGGCCCCCAGGAGCCTGGCCCTGCTCCTGAGTATCTCCCTGGCCCCCAGGAGTCTGGCCCTGCTCCTGGGTGAGTCCCTGCCCCCCAGGAGTCTGGCCCTGCTCCTGGGCAGCCCTGCTGGGTAGTGCCTTGTCGCCGCTCGGTCCAGAGCAGAGCAGCAGCTCCCTGCTGAGAAGAATGGGCTCCTCCAACTTCTCCAGCTGCCACTGTGCGCCGTGACAGAATCGGTTCAACTGGAACACGATCACTCTGCACGGGGGAGAAGGTGAAGGAAAGTTCTGCCGTTAGAATGTTAGCCTACTGAGGGACCAGGAATGACACAGCTGGCAGACTCACTGGGGCAGGGTCAGGAACGACCACCGCAGTCCTGAGCGGCATCCTCCACAGCTGCAGCGAAACTCCAGTTCAGTCTCCTACAGCAAAGAAGAGATGGGGGGGGGGCAGTTATTATGTGATACACATCATCCTTAGATGGCACTCCAAGGCTAATTGGAGTAGTCTAGTGCGTAGCGGGAGCTTCTGACCTGGAGGTACTGCTGCAGGCAGGCCTCGACGGAGCTCCCGGCCGTCAGGGCCAGAGACAAGTTGGAGAACTCCTCCTGTCTGGAGGACTGCAGTCCACACCTCGACACAGAATTCAAGTCTCGTTTTACAAAACCTTTGGTAAAAGTTGCCATGAGCAAACATGTGCATCCCTGTGAGTGAGGCGCGTGTGCAGCGCAGCATAGCAGGAGCATGTCCACGTGTCTTACTGCCTGCAAGTCCTCGTGCTGAGCATCTGGAAGAGCAGGTTGGTGCGGACAGGGCAGGTGTACGCCCCTCCGCCCCATGCCCCTCCCTCCAGGAGGGGGGCCAGAGCTGCCATCTGGGCCACAGTGACGCAGAAGAACTCGTGGGCGTCCTAAACACACACCCGGGCAACACAGACACAGAGATCAAATGTGTTCACGTAAACATTGGCGTTGATGGATTCCCTCTCCCGTTATGAAAACGAGGCTTTTGGTTGAGGACAGTTAGGGGTGGTGCTCTCACCTTCTGGCCGCCATCCCGGAACTCGTCTGCCTCCTCAGCCACGCAGTCAAGCAGAGCCTTAAGGACGATGCGTTTGTACGCCGGTTGGTGGCCAAATCTGGCCACCTTGACGTCAACAAAGCACCTGCACGGAGAGAGATGGGGAGGGAGAGATAAAGAGAGAGATAAATAGAGACACGGGGAGGGAGAGATAAAGAGAGACACGGGGAGGGAGAGATAAAGAGAGAGATGGGGAGGGAGAGATAAAGAGAGAGATGGGGAGGGAGAGATAAAGAGGGAGGGGAGACAGGAAAAAAAGTCAGGGAGCAAAAGGGCGACAAGATTCATGACGTGTATGATAGGGTTTTCTGAGTCACAGTTAAGTCAATCTTGATAAGAGGAGTGTGTGTACCTGAGCAGGCCGGCGGCTGGATTGTTCCTCCAGATGTGCTGCTGTTGCAAGAGCTGCTGGCAAAAGCCCCCCATCCTCAGCATACACTGAATTGCAGCATTCAAGTAGCAGCTTTTACTCAGATTCGGCAACCTTTGAAGAGGCAAAACCAAACAGGACTACGGATGAGAGGACTCTAAAATGAAGGTGTGTGACACCAGTCCAGTCTTGACTGGAATCTCTTACCCCAGGCACTGCAGTTGTTCACTGGTGAGCAGCTGCATGGTTTGAACTGGGAGCCTGGGCATGTCGGACTGGACCTCCGGAACATGGATGCTGGCCCAGTCCAGCTGGGGGACCATCAAAGCCAAACGGTTCTGGGTCCCGGTCGCCCTGCGGGGAGGCCAACACAGTCACTGACAGTCTGGGACCAGGTCACAGAGGGACAGGATCATGTCGAGGACTCTTCATGCTTCATAATATGAGCATGGCAAACTATATTCAAACGGCTCCAGTCCCAAAGAACACACTTGTCATTCTGTGTATGCATTCAGGGGTGGTGAATTACAGTTTAAGCACCAGTGAGACAATGGAGAGGAGTTTCTTACTGACCTGTACAGGGACCTGAAGTCCCGGTCCTCCTTCAGCAGGTGAGAGGCTGGGGGAGAAGAGGAGAGAACAGAATACACTGGCTCATATCGCAACCTCAGACATTACCATAGACCAGTGGTTCCCAAACTTTGAACAATCCTGTACCCGGGGACATACATCCTACCGAGCACCCTAGCACCATGAATACTAACGTCAATGGATTTTGTTTGTAACTTTGCTGCATAAACATGAAAGCAAACACACATGCCATCATACACAATGAGAAAGAAGAAATAATCATTCCTGCTTTTTATTTGGATTTCAAGCAGGTGACCTGCACCTAAACTCACGCACAACGTAAAGGTAACGTAATTGGTCAGCAACAAACTGGACTTTATATACTGTGCCTGCCAATTTGAACTGCACTCTGCACTCTACACACTACAGTGTGGGAAGGGCTTACCTGCCACAGATGATGGGATGGTGTTTGGCTTCACCTTGACAGGAGTGATATCCTTCCCCTCCACCAGATTGGGGTGATGAGGGGTGGGATTCACCACTGGGGTGGAGGCAGACTTCACCACCTTTTCAGTGGTACAGTACATCACCTTGGTGGGAGTGGCTGGTTTCACCATGGTGGGGGTGGACCAGACCATGTTGGTGGGGGTGGACCGGACCACCTTGGTGGGGGTGGCAGGCTTCACCATGGTGGGGGTGGACCGGACCACCTTGGTGGGGGTGGACTGGACCACTTTGGTGGGGGTGGCAGGCCTCACCATGGTGGGGGTGACAGGCTTCACCGGGGTGAGGGTGGACTGGACCACCTTGGTGGGGGTGGACTGGACCACGTTGGTGGGGGTGGCAGGCCTCACCATGGTGATGGTGAACTGGACCACCTTGGTGGGGGTGGACTGGACCACCTTGGTAGGGGTGGACTGGACCACCTTGGTGGGGGTGGACTGGACCACCTTGGTGGGGGAAGGTTGTGCAACCTTGATAGGGGAAGCAGCCTTAATCCTTTTGGTGGCCTCGGTGCTACCATCTGGAGCTGCCATTGTCACCTGGCCGGAGGTAGAAGACCCACGCCTCCTGCTGCAAGACGAAACGGTTTCACTTTCTCAACATTTCAAAAGGTAAAGGATTCTCTGCAATAATAGACAAAGTGAACTTCTGAAGCCTTTTGGTATCCATAAATTCAGCTTTTATCTGAGATTTTCTGATTCTCTTACCACTGACGCATGTCCTCCACAACCTCAACTTGCTGTACAGGAGACACTTGGTTTTCCTATTGTATACAAAAGACAATTAACATTCACATTTAGGCATTTAGCAGACGCTCTTATTCAGAGCGACTTACAGTAAGTCCAGGGACATTTCCCCCAAGGCAAGTGGGGTGAAGTGCCTTGCCCAAGGACACAACGTCATTTGGCACACCGGGGAATCAAACCGGTAACCTTCAGATTACCAGCCCGATTCCCTAACCGCTCAGCCACCTGACTCCCCATTTAACCAGTAAGCGTACTTACAAAAATACAATCTGTAAAGAGTTTTCTAGTAAGGTGAGAGAGACTGTGAGCATATCCAGTTAAATAACATTGTCAACTTAACAAGGGTATAATAGCTCAATAAATATTCTAAAATCATTTTCTAATACATTTACTTATGTATTTTATCATAATGATATTATTTTGTAGCAAAATCAAACCTTTGTGTCACTGTCAGGGCAGTAAGGCATCTGTTCTTCTGAAGAATTAATACATCCCATGTTGAGGCTTTCGTTGACAGACTTCTAATGAAATGCATCCTGGAACCCCGGCTTACTTTGTACACCATTTCCATTATGACGTGGCCTTAATTGTTATCACCTTGGAAACGTCTTCAGATGCCAAGCTATTGTGTTGTTTAAATGGCTACCGTTCGCTAAATGGCATAGCCTATGTAGGGTTGCCAACTTTGTCTCTATGAAATAGGGGACAAAGGGTGGCCTGCCGCAGCAATGCGGGTATGGTTTTGTGTGAATATACTGTGTTATATACATTGTTTGGCTTTATGCTCCATAGATTTGCACACGATAGTGTTACGCATTTCGGGAAACCAGTCAGGTCTACAGTTCCGGTGAAGTTTAAAACAAAACAGATTATGTTAACCCTTAGCATTGTTTTCTTAACCCTACACTCAGATTGTGCGGAGTCTTGCTCTTTCCATCGAACGATAATAGGTCGCCCCCACGGAGATATCCCGTCCCGTTTCCAGATTTTAGAAACTGAGAAAGACATGTTACATGAGGCTACATTATCCATAGGCACAGGAAACTAATATGACACCAATTAGTCTTCTTCTGTTAGCATTAACGACTAGCAAGCCAGCCATCAGATAATTGAGTAGCCTACATTATTAGCTAGCCTAGCTAGCTCTAGTAGGGCCTATAATGTTACTGCTCAAATCGGTTAGATGCTAGCTAAAACTAGGGCTAGTTATACTTTAACTGACTGAGTTAGATTAACCCTACCTTGGTCGATGTAGCTAACGTATTCCCTCCTGCTTGAAGGGCAGTACATAATCATAAGTGTCATTTTGGTAAAATCACCCAAACTCTTCGTAAAAAACGGCATACTGTGTGAGAGAACAAGAGCTAACGTAACTGCTTGCTACCAGAAGTTGTTGACCTGGTTTAAGTAATGCATTTACTTACAGTAAAAGTACTTACAGTACTTTTTTTACAGTACTTTTACAGCTACTGCGCGTGAAGGTGTGCTGTGTCAGTGATCAGTTCTTAAATGTCGTGATCAGCACTGCTGCTGCTGTAGCTGTTGTGTCAGTCAGTGGCTAGATCAGCGTTAGTCAATAAACGGGACAAGGGAGGTCACGTATGGGACAAATCATTTAGACCCAATTTAAAGGACGTCCCGACTAATATGGGACAGTTAGTATGGAGTTAGATTAGTTTCATAATTCAAACAAACAAACGCAACACGATTCAAACAAACTTAACACGATCCAAACAAACGTAACACGATTCATACAAACATAACACGATTCAAACAAACAAACGTAACACGATTCAAACAAACGTAACACGATTTACAAATGTATTTTGTGATTCTTAAATGTAACGCGATTCACAAATAAATGACCCTATTACATTCGTTTGCAACCTGACAAACACAAGTTACAAATCCCTGCATTCGTTGGTGTGAATCCCTGCATTCGTTCGTGTGAATCCCTGCATTCGTTCGTATGGATTTTTGGAACTTTCCTGACGCGCTTAGATTCACAAATGCATTTTTTCTAAAAGATATCCTCTGCAGCCTATCAGATGTCTCCAATTTTAGCCAATCACAAATGGACTACAACGACCTTACCCGCCATAGTAACGGACTTGACATCACGAACAATGGCGTCTGGTGGTAGCCGCCCACCAAATGTAAGTGAAATATAGCTTGTTAATCTTATTAAACCGATTATCATACGTGATTGAATATTCTTGAGAATGGCAGGATCCATGTTTAGTCATTTTAAGTGTTTCCTAGGCTAACGTTTAGCAAGCTAGCTAGTCAATGTCTAACTTAACCTGGTCTTGCTAGCTAACATGATGGATACAGTACAGTACTGTACGATTGATGCATTAGTTTGCGGTCAAGCTAGGTGGAGTGTGGCAGGTCAAAATAATAAAATTGTGTGGCAGTAGCATTGGTAGCTAGAAATTTGTACAGTATAGCAGACATCTGAATGTTGGGATGGCCCATTCAGTTGAATTTAGGATAATATTCTGTCGAATTCTGAAGCACCTTATGTGTGTCTGTGCACTCATGTTTATTTGTTTGTCTGTCTGTCTATCTTTCCCTAGGATTCGCTGAAGTATTTTATTTTGAGAAGATTACATGATCGAGTTGTGCGGATCTTGGAAAGGCAACCTCTGGACCTAGATGGTCTACAGTTTGCTTGCCATCAGGAACATGTTTTGTTGAGCGCTCTAGCTGAAGTAGTAGTTGTACACGAGGACATACTCTCAGCACTCTCAGATCTTATTATTGCTATCCAGCAACAAATGGAAAGTCGGCAGACATTTGTGATTCTGGAATTTGAAAGAAGTTCTGGACGTGGCCGTCCAAGATTTACAATTTCAGAAGATGCACTCACACATCTAGTTGAAATGGCTCTGCCTTTAAATATCATTGCCAAGCTTCTGGGTGTGTCTAGAACAACAGTACACAGGCGGATGAAAGAACTCAATCTATCTTTAAGGGCCTTATACAGTAGTTGCAGTGACAATGAATTGGATAATTTGATCACAGAAATTAAAAACACAATGCCAGATGCTGGTTATCGTGTTGTCCGAGGTGCTCTCCTTGCACAGGGACACAAAATACAATGGGATAGGTTGCATGCGTCCATGCATCGCGTAGATAGTGTTGGTGTGTTCTCCAGGCTGACTGGTCTTGGATGTGTGGTCAGAAGAACATACAATGTTCCTTATCCAAAGTATTTGGTGCACATTGACACCAATCACAAGCTAATCAGGTATAACTGATTCATATCTGTATATCAATTTGTCAGTTTATTAACATGTAAAAAATTGTGTAGTTTGTATTTTGTATAACATCACTGTATGTCATATCATCGATAGACCATAGTAACCAGAACAGTATGAATTTAACATTGTTCTAGAAACCATGAACCCATTTTTCTCTGCTAAGATGCAGATATTGTATCATGAGACCTATGCTGTTGAAAATGTTGTGTATTGTGTTTAAAAGACACTTAACAGTTGTTCATATACTGTTAAAGCTAATACAATTTATTTTAATAAAGGTACAACTTTGTCATCTTTGGGGGAATAGATGGCTACTCAAGGAAGGTAAGAATGCTTACTGTTGAATACCATCTTATACTATGTCTTAATCAAAATAAATGGAATGATCAACACTTTTCAGACGGATGCAACTTCCATTTGGGCATATGTTGTTTTGCTCGGGGCAGTGTAGTACAGAAATCTCTGTTCCTCATGTTGGATAGAAAACTGACCAATCAAAGTACTAACCTACTGTACTATTTGTGAATGTATGTGAGGTTATGTATCTAAAGGTAGCAGACAATAACCGCTCTGACACACACTTGGCCTTTTTCACTGAAGCTGTCAATGAGCATGGTTTCCCTCTGAGGTATTCACATTTCAATTGTCATCCTTAGTATTATTGCAGAGGTCATCATAGAATTTAGATGTTCAGATATTAGTTTAAACGTAACATATCTTTTTAACATCATCGCCAATATGGAGCTATTCTTGTGTTTGTAATATTTGCACTACATAACTTTCAAAACTGTATGAGGCAATTTACATGTTATATTTTCAGAGTGAGAGGAGATCATGGAGGAGAAAACGTGGGAGTTGCTGAACTGATGTATAGAGTTCGTGGAACTGAAACCAACAGCTTCATTGCTGGAAAAAGCGTGCATAACCAACGGTGAGTTAAACCTAATTTTATGAAGAATTATATTGACAAAAAAGATTTCTGTTAACTGACCTCAATGATCCATTGCAAGACACATGGATATTAAGTAATTGTAATGTAAATGCTTTTTTCCAATACAGAATTGAGCGCCTCTGGCGTGATGTGTTCATGAGTGTTACAGGTGTATATTACAACGCCCTGCACACTCTAGAGGATCAATACTTGCTCGATATCAGCAACATCCTGCACATGTTCTGCTGCCACTACGTTTTCCTGCCACGTATCCAGGCCAGCCTGAATGTCTTCCATGAGGCCTGGGATAACCATCCCATTAGGACAGAGCAAAACCTGACACCAAATCAGTTGTGGCAGGTGGGCCAGGCCTTGAATCCCGTTGCAGATCCTCTTCCTGAGGTAAATGGTGATTTGTTAAAACATCTAATTACCATAATGTCTTGTTAGTCATTTATAAATTAAAAACAGACACCCTAAAAGCCAGAACTTTAAACCATAACCATTCATTGATCAGTTTTATACATGGTAGTGGTAATGGTTTCAGCTGGTTTACTTAACATTTGTTGTGCTTATATCTAATATCCATCTTTGTCAGGCTATACTTGTACCAGAAGTCGAATGGGAGGAGAGCGTCTACATCAGTGAGCCACACCCTGGTGTCAATGTCCCTGTGCTGGACAGCCCACTCTCAGATGAAGAAATGGTGCAACT
Source organism: Hypomesus transpacificus (assembly GCF_021917145.1). Classification (NCBI taxonomy): domain Eukaryota; kingdom Metazoa; phylum Chordata; class Actinopteri; order Osmeriformes; family Osmeridae; genus Hypomesus; species Hypomesus transpacificus. The sequence continues at coordinate 15,955,411 of NC_061082.1, read as the reverse complement.
TCAAGACGCCATTGAACCATTACAATACTCTGAAAGTTTTGGAGTGGACATTTATGTCAACACAGTCCAGTTTGTTGAGAATTTACTTGAGGCAAGATAAATATAAAATGAAATAATAATTATAAGAGTGTCTGATAAATGACTGAAATGTAAATAATAATCATAAACATATCTTAATGAAACTGCATAGGTGGCTGTACATAGATAACTATTAAACACCTGCTTGACGATCAGAAAACAGGATGTTTTGTCACCGGGAACTCTTTCTTTATTAGCATAAGACAATTATTTGACAACACAATGTGAAAGACTGAAGTTATGCTACTCAGTGAACGATAAGGATATAACTTCTGCATTATTAGTTTTGTGTAAACATCTAACATTCTTAACATACTTATTTCACTCATGCTGACCTTATTTTGGCATCCATAAAAGATGTCCATAAAAGATGTGAAAACCTACACTAGCCCAAAACCACTATTGGTGCATCGGATACACATCGATAAGTCATCGTGGAACTTGATGTAGGTCCGGTAGTGGCTGGGAAGCTTCAATTTGGAGAAACAGGTGTGTGCTACTGGATAGGTAGAGGTCACAACCTCCACGATGAGGTTGGTAGTCAGCTGTTCCCACCCGACCCAGAACTTCACAAGGTCACGTAACACCTCTGGTGATGCTATGAAGGAGAATATTGAATGTATGTGACATCTCCAATACATTTAATCAAAACGAACATTTTGAGCATAGCAAATTAACCAAAATGTCACATATTTTGCATTGATTTAAAATGTTACTCTAAATTCTGTATAATATTATTATCTGTACAATGTTATCTCTGGCTGCACGATATCTGCTACTTTATCCCTTTATTAGCAGGGAGCAACTGCTTCAAAATCCAATATAGGAAATTAATATTACCTTCCACAATGAATTTTCGTAAAAACTCAGTTATAAGAGTAACTGTCTCAAATGGGACACAGTCTTCCTCATCCTCATCCTGGTCGCTGTCAGATGTCGGTTTTGGCCAGCAAATGTTCTTGATCACAGTCTACAGGGTTAAAACATGTTTTATGTTATTAGTAAAATGATTCATGGCAGTTGCAGTTAATCAGCATGACTTTCTAACAACCAACCTTTATTATAAGGGATAATGTATAGAACGCCGGTCATTATCGGGAAAATAAGCTCCGACAGGGCGAACAGCATCCCGACGCGAAGCGGAAGGACTTATTACACGGCTACTTGCTAAAGAAAATACTACTTTTTACAATGTATTTGTTCCCATTCGTTGTGTTGATCAGCAGAGAAATAGTTCGCCAAAGACATTGAACTTCATAGAAATTAAACATTCTTTAGGCTTCAAATCAGCTGACGTCGCTAATCAACGGAGTACGCTGGGGTTGAAAAGTTACCGGACTACTTGCGGAGTGCTACGAAAGACGTGAATCAGAAGCAAAAAGGCCACTTTCCTTGACAGCGGTCTGTTATTCATAGCAACGGTCTGTTATCAGAAGATATCAGACCGCAGAACGTTGGGAAGCCCCATTCAAGTGAATGGGGCATTCTACAGCGTTAAGAACAGCCCTGTAATACTGATGTTTGACTATTATATTCTACCTTTAATGCTCCGGATCTGTCTTAACTTGCTTATGACTTCAACAACAAAGTTTACCTTTCTAACAATGACATGAAAATGCTACACTATAATGTAGCACTATTTGTGCTTTTAAATGGCAGTCAGGTGGCTGAGCAGTTAAGGAATCAGGATAGTAATCAGAAGGTTGCCAGTTCAATTCCCGGCCGTGCCAAATAACGTTGTGTCCTTGGGCAAGGCACTTCACCCTACTTGCCTCGGGGAAATGTCCCTGTACTTACTGTAAGTGCTCTGGATAAGAGCATCTGCTAAATGACTAAATGTAACTGAAATTACCATGAGCTATGCTGCAGAACAATCATACAATTCAATTGCAGACAGATTGCATTGTGTCATATAAACACAAATCCTTTCTAAACTAACCAAAGCAATGCTTACTTGCGCATCAAGCTCCTCATCTGCCTCCCGTGGGAAAATGATGGGGTGAACATCTGGTCTATCTGACAGAAGCGGCCAGATTCCTGTGTCTTTCAGGCCTTTCCGGATCTGTTTAATGGGTTGCGCAACACGATCAAGTACCTGCAGTGATGAATGACAGAACACAAGGCACAGGTACAAATGTGGCATGTGTTACACTGTCAACCTCCGATACAAATCAGAATGGGTTAGATGGTCATATTTCCATTTTACTTATCCAGTAATCTAAATAATAAAATGATTACTGCTTGTGTGAGCAGTTCTTGAAACAGCCAGTCATGATTGGTAGGTGAAGGAACCGGGAGATCCCAGGACAGGCAAAGATCAGTCACACTGGTGGTTTCTGCTGCAGTCATTTTTGCTTTTGTGAGCTAAAACACATGCATAAAAAAAGAAAAGAATATAATAATTGATGATGCGTGATTTAAAAGCTCATGTGAGAAAAACATGTCGCATTGTGATAAGCATATGACATTGGGACATTTAAGAATTTAGAAATGCTGCTACTCACAAGAGCAATTGTTTCGCGGTGATCTAGATCAGGACAGTCCTGCAGGGTCAGAGCGGATGCTGCAGTGTCCCTGTGTCTACCAGTCAAAAGTTTAACCACAGGAAAACTGAGTCCTGAGAAACCAGGACCACCATGCAGGACAGAGTGGCCAATCATCCGGCCTGCCATCTCAAACAGGTTACTTGCCCTAAGCACAGCAGCTGCGGAGGGAACCCGATGTTCTTTTTCGCCTTCAAAAAGGGTTGTGAGACCAGCAGAGCCTTAAGAGCAAAAATATGTGTTATCCCCAAATGTTTGTATTACATTCTAAAAGAATGTTAAATTAAAGCATTTTCTCTTGTGGTCTCTTCACAAACCTAGATTTATACTGAAACCAGTTTTCAGTTTTTGCATGACCAATGACAAAACATGTCGGTTCACCCCTTCGCCAACAGCTGCATCTCCTTGAAAATAAATTATGACTTCAGATGAAAAACAAGTAACTACGAGATACAATACACAGTTATTAAGAAACAGAATGCAATTTACATGATTAATAAAATAAATATCACACATTTTAGTAATACCTCTCAGATGGCACTTGAATGGAGCAGCCCAGTTAACATTGTTCATTTTATAGAACGAAATCAGCGAACTGTCCTGTTCTTCTGGTTCATCAAACATGTCGAGAGTGAGAGAGAGACGTCGATGTTCGGAGTTTCTGTCCAGTAGTTCTTCTCGGAACAGCTGACATGCTTTCCAAGGATCTTGTTCGTTCATATGTGCTGGCAATAAAATACAGTGTAAAATCAGTTGTTTTAAAAAAACTTCCAAATTGCATTATACTCAGATTATATCATAAGGGTATAAATCACCTGCTGACAGTTGTATAGACAGTCGTTGAACTGAGGGTCCTGGCAATTCTTCTCTCCTTGTAGGGCTGGCTGATTCGCTGTGAGTGATGCCCATTCTTAAGACAGACATAAAAACTTGTTACTTGCAAGAATGAAAAGACAAATCATGACTGAAACGCATCTTAACGTATTACGTCCTGCATATCATTTTCATCTAACAAAGTCCTTCAAAATCACCTTCATATTTATATCCATTATGAATACTACTTTATTACAAAGACGCAGCACGTGCATGCACCGATGCAGTCTAGAGCAGTAACATTGTAAGATATAAAAAAACGAGCATTTAAAGCTTGGATTTAAAGTCAAGTTCGACGTGACTTTTAATCATGCAATTTTTTTTCTGAATCTATTAGTCATAAATATCTTACCTATCACCACACGTGCTTGCATGAGATAACAGGATATCAAATGGGTATGGTGTAAGACAAATTGGGCAAACCTGGAAAAAACAACATTCAATGGAATATTTTAATAAATTGTAATAAGAAGAAACCAAAGTGCTTATGTGGAAGGCATTACCTCAAAAGATACTCCCATCCCTTCTCTGGTCCCTGTGGTAGGTTCAACTGGCTGATCAATGACATGGCAATCTTCATCAAGACTAGCCCCAGGTGTATTGCCCTTAAAAAACAAAAGATTTGTAGATTTTCAAACAAACAAAAAATATGCATGTTTAATTGAGTAATAACAGAAGTGTTGCCGTACAAACGTACAGTTATTGTGCCACTGCATTGTCCCACATGCAACGGCAAGAGCTGCAAGGGCATTTCACTACCACAGGTGATGCAGGTTGACTGTGGCATCTTTGAAAACTCAGGTGAGTCATAAGGCAATGGCTCTGTAGATAGGTGCTCTTGTATTGGAACCACATAGATTGTGTTCTTTCCATTGTTTGAAGCTGCTTTTAACACACGTGTGGAGTAGCCTTCAGAGTCTATTGGAATAATTGTGAGCTTGCGACGCCCACTACCACCTGGTAAAAAAAAAAAAAAACATGAACAAAAAGATTTTCATTATTGGAGCTACTAAGTAGCCTTGTACAACCATTTGTACCACCTGTTCTCGTGAGGTCACATTCTGTTTCACGTCACAGACCAGGCTGGACTTGCACACGTTTTGTTTGGTAGTGGCATTGACAATGGGCGTTGAGAAAAGTTATTATGCAGTCTACTGGATCACACTACACAAATCCAAACAATTACACAGATGATGGGTTCTGGAGACAGTCTAATACTTTCAGACTGACCTGTTGAGTGAAACAGAATGTGAGCTTGCGAGATCAGGATGGTTGTACGAGGTGATCTAGCAACAACAGTGATAGAAATGCTACCTGTTCCCTTGGAAAACATCCATCCTCCTTTTAGGGTCTTCAGTTTAGAGTATTCATCCTCTACAAGAGACACAATCTAAAATAATAACTAAATTTTTTTTAAATATAAATTACACTATTCAGTAAGTCCCATTTTTAACAATTAGAATGATTGACTATTTAACATTATTGTATTATTTGTTTACCTCACTGTGCTTCAAGTGGTCTGCTAGACTGAGCATCCTTTTACCAAGGCCAGCATGGGCAAATTCTATCTCTTCAGAGCCCTTTGGTGTATACAGGGTTGGTTCAGAAAGGACAAAAAAATGAAAGGCTGTACTTTTTACAGTGCAGGTGGAAGGGGTTGAGAACCGTCTTTTTCCTCTTGGCTGATCGGTATTAAACATACTTGGGAACTGCCTGATGAGGGAGTGACAAAAAGATGAATGAAGAAAACAGCATTGATTTGCAATAATTGCTGAACTATTTCAATATGTTAATTAGTTGCTTGAGGATCATAATGCCCTGATAGAAACAGACAGGCACAGTCAGATTGTAAAATACATTAGCTATGACTTGGCAATTGCAGTTGGCAAATGCATTTACAACAACACTTTCCCCTTTAACAACAATGATGACTCTTCAGGCACTGTTTTTCGAAAACATGATGGCGCTCAATTCGTGTGTAAGGAATTTCTGAAAGCCATGTGGGGGTTCGATAAACTAAGTGCTATCCAAATCGAATACATCTAGCTAACCTTGAATACTGATGCAGTGTTGGGTACTGTCTCCCATATAATGTATAGCATTAATCCTTACCCACATACAGTGTATGTATTACCTTCTCATAGCCTGTCTCACCCTACTGTCAGTATTGGTGGCATTAGGTATGGTAGGGGCCATAGTTACAGCCCCAACTGTGCTCTCTGCTGCTCGGCTCTCTGCCATTGGGGAAATATTCCTAGCTAGGGCTTGCACAAGAACACGTGCTGCAGCCTCCACTTGATTTGACAGTCCCTGCTTTGGAAAACATCGTTTTAATTATCTGTTCTCTAAAGTCCCATGTAAGATGTTACCTGGCTTGACCGCAAACTAATGCATCAATCGTACAGTACTGTACTGTATCCATCATGTTAGCTAGCAAGACCAGGTTAAGTTAGACATTGACTAGCTAGCTTGCTAAACGTTAGCCTAGGAAACACTTAAAATGACTAAACATGGATCCTGCCATTCTCAAGAATATTCAATCACGTATGATAATCGGTTTAATAAGATTAACAAGCTATATTTCACTTACATTTGGTGGGCGGCTACCACCAGACGCCATTGTTCGTGATGTCAAGTCCGTTACTATGGCGGGTAAGGTCGTTGTAGTCCATTTGTGATTGGCTAAAATTGGAGACATCTGATAGGCTGCAGAGGATATCTTTTAGAAAAAATGCATTTGTGAATCTAAGCGCGTCAGGAAAGTTCCAAAAATCCATACGAACGAATGCAGGGATTCACACGAACGAATGCAGGGATTCACACCAACGAATGCAGGGATTTGTAACTTGTGTTTGTCAGGTTGCAAACGAATGTAATAGGGTCATTTATTTGTGAATCGCGTTACATTTAAGAATCACGAAATACATTTGTAAATCGTGTTACGTTTGTTTGAATCGTGTTACGTTTGTTTGTTTGAATCGTGTTATGTTTGTATGAATCGTGTTACGTTTGTTTGGATCGTGTTAAGTTTGTTTGAATCGTGTTGCGTTTGTTTGTTTGAATTATGAAACTAATCTAACTCCATAAGTTAGCAACACTAGATATACTTTAAACCAGGGTTGTCAGGTCTGTGTGACAAAACCAGCCCAGTGGCCAATCAAAACCAGCCCAAAACCAGCCCAATGGCCAATAAAACCTGCCCAAAAACCAGCCCATTATCAGAACTCAAAATGTGCCCCTGCCAAACCATAAATTTAAATATAAAATTCTGCTTTTAAAGTCCAACAGCATTGCTTTCATTGCCAAATCTATTGTAATATCTACAAAGTAACACCAAATGTTTAGTGTGCCAGCATTAAAACCAGTTTTCAGGAGATTTTCTCAGGAGACTGAGAACATTAGGCACGTGTGCACCATGCCCCATGTCTATGTGTGTATGTGCTGATCTGGAGTCAGTTTGGTAGGATTTTGGCATAAATAAATTATTTCATATTTTAAAATATAAATTTGTATTTAAAGATATTAATGTAATTTGCATGCAATATAGGTCTGCCCGAACCAGCGGACAAAAAAATCAACCCGCGGCAACACTTCAAAAGTAGCCCAATTCCGCGGGAAAGCCGCGGACCTGGCAACACTGCTTTAAACTAGTGTAACCAGGTAGAAAGTGGGGCAAGATTCACATAGTTAGACCGCCTATCAAAGGCTACATATAGCGATCCAACGTCACGCTGGTGGCTGGCCCTTTAAGAGACAGGCCTGCAAATTACCGTTCTACCTGGGAGTGCCGCGAGAGGTTAGATGCCGTCGATGCAATGTGCAGTGCAAGCAAGGTGATGCTTAGGCTGAGGCAAAATAGTACAATAAAAGTTTATAGAACTACTAAATAATAGAAAATATGAATTGATAATAACATACAAAGCTGTGTACATCGGGTTGGTGGGACGGATGACCTTGGATAGCGCAGGATTGAATTGGTTGAATACTGCAGCACCCCCCGACAGCACTAAAATTTCAAAATGATATGATTTCACCATAGTTCACAATTTTCTACGGGAAAAGCCGAACATATTAACGTGGAAGTCAATGGGCGTCCCTGGGCGTCAAAATACGACGAAAAAGGCGTCCCCCGGCGTCGGTATAGTGACGCCAAAGTATGGAAGGCCTAGTGGGCAAGTATTAAGACGCCCCCGTGTGTTAGCACGCGTAATTAACGCCGACTTGGCATACAAAGTCGGCGTCTTTTGCGCCTTGTTTGACACGGCCCCGTCTCAACCACGCGTAAAAAACGCCGACTTCCATACAAAGTCGGCGTCTTTTTCGCCTCGAATTGAAGCGTGTCACGTGACACGTTGCATTTACACGCGTAAATTACGTCTCAAACTTTGAGACGTGTCAAATGCACGCGTCTAAAAAAACGCGTGCATTGAACGTGTCACGTGACACGTTGCCATTTACACACGTAAATTACGTCTCAAATTTTGAGACGTGTCTAGCAAACCACACGAAATTAACGCCTGGTTTGGCTCAATCAGCGTCTGGTTTTCCAAAATTAAAGTCTGCTTGCTTGAATCTTCGATGGGAAATTATGACAACAATTGTAACAACTAATACGTAAGTAAAGTAGGTCAAAGGATGCTCGTGCGAGCTACTATCAAATACAATGTTGATTAGCTAGTTAGCTATTAGTATGAAGTTGGTGTTCACAATTGCAATACTTAAAAGGGGTGCAGACTAGAGACAAATAAATGCAGTAATATCAGGCGGGCTGGTTGTCTGGCTTGAAGCTTTGTGAACTTTCCTTGCACTGCGATTGCGTGCGCGATTTGGTTTCACTGCCAACATTCCTTAATGTAAGAGGCAATGCGCAAACTCAGTTGGTGGCAAAATACAACTGTTGTTACTACTCATGTCAAGTGTATTTTATTGTCATGTTCAATTACTTATGGTTGTACTAACGAAACAGAGTTTCCCCAGGACCATGATGCCATATTAAAAAACATGACAGTAAGGTGCCAGGGTCAACGTAACCTACAGTGACCGGACAGTATGTACAGTGACCGGACAGTATGCATCACAGGACAGTATGCAGTGACAGGACAATATGTACAGTGACAGGACAGTATGTTCAGTGACAAGACAGTAGGTACAGTGACAGGACAGTATGTACAGTGACGGGGCAGTATGTACAGTGACGGGGCAGTATGTACAGTGACAGGACAGAATGTAGTGACAGGACAGTATGTAGTGACAGGACAGTATGTACAGTGACAGGACAGTATGCAGTGACAGGACAATATGTACAGTGACAGGACAGTATGTTCAGTGACAAGACAGTAGGTACAGTGACAGGACAGTATGTACAGTGACGGGGCAGTATGTACAGTGACAGGACAGAATGTAGTGACAGGACAGTATGTACAGTGACGGGGCAGTATGTACAGTGACAGGACAGTATGTACAGTGATTGGAGGTAGCAGTTATGAAGTGATAGGTTCTCGTGCCAATATATTGTGATGCCAATTTGTTGAGCGGTCATCTTCCTTGTATAGACCTACAAAAGTGAAATACACAGCCAATAAATAAAGGTTCATCTGCTGTCCTCACATTCACACACTGTTGTCCTTATACTTAACAGATCATCTATGATGTCCCAAAGGCCCAACTCCTTCTCAGGTCACCTTCTGGCAGCAACCTTGAAGGTGGGTTTCACTGTGCAACCAGGCCTACCCAAGCTGCCGCTGGGCCAAGGGCTGATTTGAATGGCACACTGGGACTTGCAGATGACGTGAAATACATTTTTATTTCTGCTGTGTAAGATGTAGGCCTACTGCTTTTAATTTGAGTTGAACGCTGTTGGTCAGCAAACACAAGCCATGGCTCTACTTCAGAAAGGATACTGTTCACAGCTGTATGAATCAATAGGACATTACCATTACCTGAATGACTTGTAGTGGTCAGGAGGTTATGCCTGTTCTGATGATAGCATAAACCATGTTAGATTGTTGGCTCTATGTGCATTGTTTGGGTCTCCTTTCTCTGTCTTCTGTTTCTGTGTCTTTGGTTCTGTTGCAGGATGGCAGGCAGGTAGAGGAGCTGTGATTGCTGCTAGAGCACACCTGTGATCTGTGCCTCGGTCCTTAATAAGTTGTGCCCTAACAAGCTGGGTCTCTCCATTACTATCAGGAATGTCATTACTGTTTGCTTTTTAGTTTGTAATGATTCTCTACACTCAACACTTGCACTGATCCCACACCCATTCCCTACACTACTAATTTACCAACAGTTTCTTTGTAAGCACTTTTTATTAAATAAATTCATGTTTATTCTTATTACCGTGGCTTGTCACTTCCTGAAGTTCTTATCTAATCTTCCTATGAATCCAGTTATGACAGCATTAAACAAGCACTGGTTGGCTACACACCTCATGCCAGGCTTATACAGATGTGTGTATTGGCACTTTGTAAGGTTTAGTGTAGGCTACTACCTCGTGTGAATGAATACATTCAACGTTTGTGTAGTGACCTGTATCCATTTACGACATGTCTAGCACCTCTACTCTAAGGAAAATACTATATTTTGACTATCTTTCTGTCCCCTGGTCCTCCCCCAGCACCAAGGGTGTTCCCAGAGGCCAACACCTGTGACATAACCCTGAGACTGCCCATACACACAACCCAGTTCAAACAGTACATGAAGTCTGGGATAATACAGGCACCCACCTTTGGGCAGGCATAATGTCACGGCCACAGCCGTGCCCCCGTTTTTGGTTTTGCCCTGCCCTACCGCGTCCTTGTGTCTGCCATTGTCTTCACCTGCGTCTCGTTGAGTGGTTTCAGTTCTTGTTTGTATTATCGTGTCCACCTGTGTCTTGTTTGGTTCTGTGTATTTTAGGTTCCTGTTTTGTGTCTAGTCTTTGTCTTGTCCTTACCCTTGTTAACGTAATACCCTGTCCAGTGCCGGTCTTTCCTATAGGCGACATAGGCAGCCGCCTAGGGCGGCATAAGAGTGGTTGCTGGTGAAAAATCAGTCTAGGGCGCCAAATGTGCTAGGACCGCTACTGACCCTGGCTGTTTCCCGTTTAAAAGAATAAACCCTTTGTTTGAGGCAAAGTCTGGCTACTCTCCTGCGTTTGGATCCTACCACCACACACCGTAAAACATAAGGCATAATTGAATTAATTAAAGACATAAAATTAAATTGTATAACCTTACTTTTAGAGTGTTTGATTTTAAAAGGGTTTCTTAGTAGCATTGGCTTCTGAGTGTAGGTGGCAACCTACAGATATTACCGTTGGACTTACAAAAATGTCTTATAATTCTTTAAACTTCTCTTTAATCAATGCATCTGCAGTCGTAATCCTGAATGGAAGTTTAGTTAAAATCTAGTATTTTTCACCCCTTTACCAAGACACTGTAGCCTAATGATGGTACATTGTGTTAGTTTGGAGTATGTTTTAAGGCTGAATGTAGGGGAAAGTGTATTACATGAGAAGGAAATGTAACAAAAGGTTAGGGTATGATTTCCCAGATAATGAAAATGGTGTTACCCTTATAGATGGTGTCACTAAAGGGTCAATGACCTGAGCGTCAGGTCACCTCATAAAAGTAGAGGACGCATTGCGTTATTTGTTATGGAAAATTATCCCTAGTGAGCAGGCACTGTGAAGATAAAGTTATCACAATTATTTTATTGGTAGCCTAACACTGCATTGCGAGAGCAGGTTTCTTCTCTTTTGTGTTTTTCTGCAGACATTGAGAACTTGGGTTGGACATCTTTGAACAGTGCTAGTTCATGACTATACCATATCAAGCTTGATTGTCTATTCGCCTACCATTTAGTTAGCTGACGATTAGCAGTGTACAATATTTTGTGTTAACCGGGTTCATTGGAAGATTAGATTGATACTTTATTGCTCCAGAAGTAAATGAAGTGGAAAGCCACATGAATATGGATAACAGTGTATTTCTTCAATAGAAAGTGCTTACAAAAAACGGTTTTATGTGACGGTCATGTAAATTAGTAGTGTAGGGAGTGGATGTGGGATCAGTGCAAGTGTAGAGAATCATTACAAACTAAAAGGCAAACAGTGATGATGTTCCTGCTAGTAATGGAGAGACCCAGCTTGTTAGGGCACAGCTTATTAAGGACCAAGGCACAGGTCACAGGTGTGCCCCTGCAGCAATCACAGCTCCTCTACCTGCCTGCCATCCTGCAACAGAACCAAAGACACAGAAACAGAAAACAGGGAGAGGAGACCCAAACAATACACAGAGCCAACAATCTAACATGGTTTATTTCCTACATCAGAACAGGCATAACCTCCTGACCACTACAAGTCATTCAGGTAATGGTAATGTCCTATTGATTCATACAGCTGTGAACAGTATCCTTTCTGAAGTAGAGCCATGGCTTGTGTTTGCTGACCATGGCAGTGTTTAACAGCGTTCAACTCAAATTAAAAGAAGTAGGCCTACATCTTACACAGCAGAAATAAAAATGTTATTTCACGTCATCTGCAAGTCCCAGTGTGCCATTCCAATCAGCCCTTGGCCCAGCAGCAGCAGCTTGGGTAGGCCTGGTTGCACAGTGAAACCCACCTGTAAGGTTGCTGCCAGAAGGTGACCTGAGAAGGAGTTGGGCCTTTAGGACATCATAGATGATTTGTATAGTATAAGGACAACATTGTGTGAATGTGAGGACAGCCGATGAACCTTTATTTATTGTATTTCACTTTTGTAGGTCTATACAAGGAAGATGACCGCTCAACAAATTGGCATCACAATATATTGGCACGAGAACCTGTCACTTCATAACTGCTACCTCCAATCACTGTACACACTGTCCTGTCACTGTCATACTGTCCTGTCACTGCATACTGTCCTGTCACTGTACATACTGTCTTGTCACTAAACATACTGTCCTGTTACTGTACATACTGTCCTGTCACTGAACATACTGTCCTGTCACTGCATACTGTCCTGTCACTGTACATACTGTCCTGTCACTGCATACTGTCCTGTCACTATACATACTGTCCTGTCACTGTACATAGTGTCTTGTCACTGTACATACTGTCCTGTCACTGTACATACTGTCCTGTCACTGTACATAGTGTCTTGTCACTGTATATACTGTCCTGTCACTGTACATACTGTCCTGTCACTGTACATACTGTCCTGTCACTGTAGGCTACATATACGCTGGCACCTTACTGTCATGTTTTTTAACATGGCATCATGGTCCTGGGGAAACTCTGTTTCGTTTGTACGACCATATGTAATTGAAAATGACAATAAAATACACTTGACATGAATAGTAACAACAGTTGTATTTTGCCACCAACTGAGTTTGCGCATTGCCTCTTACATTAAGGAATGTTGGCAGTGAAACCAAATCGCGCACAATACTGAGGCAACGCAATCGCAGTGCAAGGAAAGTTCACAAAGCTTCAAGCCAGACAACCAGCCAGTTTGATATTACTGCATTTATTTGTCTCTAGTCTGCACCCCTTTTTAGGATTGCAATTGTGACCACCAACTTCATACTAATAGCTAACTAGCTAACCAACATTGCATTTGTTAGTAGCTCGCATGAGCATCCTTTGACCTACTTGGCTTACGTATTAGTTGTTACAATTGTTGTCATAATTTCCCATCGGAGATTCAAGCAAGCAGACTTTAATTTTGGAAAACCAGACGCTGATTGTGCCAAACCAGGCGTTAATTTCGTGTGGTTTGCTAGACACGTCTCAAAGTTTGAGACGTAATTTACGTGTGTAAATGCAACGTGTCACGTGACACGCTTCAATTCGAGGCGAAAAAGACGCCGACTTTGTATGGAAGTCGGCGTTTTTTACGCGTGGTTGAGACGAGGCCGTGTCAAACAAGACGCAAAAGACGCCGACTTTGCATGCCAAGTCGGCGTTAATTACGCGTGCTAACACACGGGGGCGTCTTAATACTTGCCCACTAGGCCTTCCATAGGAGACTGGGTTGGATTTCACAAATGGCCAGTCCGCATCGGGAGCACCGGGAGAAAAATAACGATGGAAAATCAGGCTAAGGCACTTCAAGTGACACTTGCGCTTGTTCTGGTTGAGTAGGCTAGCTCTAAGCCTCGTTTCGTTTGGATAATTGCTGCTTGTAAAAACAAATGTTGCAGTGTATTTTTTTTTTTACATTTCTCACCCATGTGTGGCGGGTATGTAACGGACGTGGACTTGCAAGCAAACTCCGTCAGTGGTATCTGGCCGCACTGACCAGTAGACGAACTCAACACCTCTGACTTGCCAAGCGCGACCACTACCAGCTACGCCAAAGAAAAACCAACTATTCATTGACGCGGGTGGCCCTTACTTACCTGAGGAGTGAGTTTTACCAGTTCACACCGGCTACACATGCAGTGCATGTTCTGAAATTAATATAAACATTTCCCTGTTTACTGTAAACATTGGGGGTCGTGGCCTTGGCCAACACAGCATTTTACCCGTGCTTCACTAGCTACTTTACAACTGGCTCTGGAACCAATCGTCACTCCTAATGCCTAAACCTCACATCCAATCAGGAACAGAGTGGGGAAGAGGTTTTATTCATTGACCTAGCCTCTTAATTTTGCTCTCCAAATGCACTAGATTGATGCGTTTAACTAAAAATGTATCTATCTAAAAACCGCCTATCAAAAAAAAGAAGAATTGCTCGGCAGATTTTTTTGCGACCCCCCCTCTGAGTGGCGCCCTAGGCGAGCACCTATACCGCCTGTAGGAGAGATCTGTGTGCCCCTATTTGTGCTACTGTGCAGTGACCAAATAAGTAGCCTAAAATACGTTTTTACTGTTTCTTTCCACGTCGCCACCACCACCGGAGAGGGACGGACTTGAGCCAGCCGAGCAGAGTCAGCACGGGTCTGCTGCCGTCGGGATCGGGAGGAACAGCTACAGCGGTCCCCGGGATCAAACCCTGCACGGGTGGAGCCAGATTCACCCTACTGAGTGGTTTGATTGTTTGTGTTACAGAATGCTTTTGCAAATAAGCTGTTATAATGTTATTTTCGGGAACCCTAACATTGAGAGTAGATTACATTGTATGTTGTAGCAAGCCATTCATATGAAAATGAATGTAAGGAGGAGATGAAATACTATAGTTTTGTTCCCTCACACAAACTGGTCTTTACATTTCAATAACATTGTGTCCTGCTGATTGTAGGATACTTTCTGCAGAATAAGCTTGACCAATTAGTTCACCATTTTCCTTGCCAGCTGTCTATGTATAAACTCCTATCCGGACAGCTCTGGTAAGATGATTGTCTCCCTCTGCTGGTATCAAAGCAGTATCACAGTTAAATCACAATAAAGGCAGTTCTGTTGTAGCCTGACGTTGTCATACTCATAATTCTAGTCTGAAACCGCTCCGTTGGGCTGTGAGTATGGGCCGTGTTTCAACCGAATTTGTAAAAAAAAATGCCTCTTCGCTCAATTGGATATACCTACAACCAATCAGAGAAACGTAGTATGTTGTTTGTTGAAAACGAATTCACCCCAGGCGCTCTTTGGTGACGTGGTTGATTACCTTACTGTTGATCATCTGTCCATCATCGTATAAAGCCCGCCCAGACAATTTGATTGGTCCGAACAGCTCCTGTTCGGACATACTTTTTCCCCAACCGAGCTACCCCAGACCTAGCCTGGTCCTAACCAGACTCTCGTACATTTCATTTGTACAGAGGGTCTGGGATCTCTCGATTAACAAACGTTAACGTCCTTGAAGGCGGGTCCTCTGTTGAAGTTTAAAACTATTGGATCTGCCCAGAGCCACTCTGATTTGCCATAACCAATCGCAAGCGTTCGCCTTAGCCAACTCTTTCACCACTACTGTAACGGAGCTAGCTGCCGTACCTGGAAAATCAAACTTTTCCCTAACCCCGTGGGGAGGAGGGCCACAACATCATGGCCACCAACAAAACTCAGCAAGGAATGTTCTTGCTCAGGCTTTAACCTATATTCGGCAGCGTTGCCACAACCGCAGAATAGTTTCGCTCGCATCTTTCTCCGCCGCCATTACTGAACTACTCAAACAAGTGCACGACATTAACGTCATCGTTCTCAGCCACTCCCTCTGTTCGCTGATTGGACCTACAAAAAATGTGTTTCTGGAAACCGACTTCAGAACCGACATCCCAAACCTAGTACAGAAGCAAAATCCAAATTGAGCGGAAGTACGTAGGAGGGCAGAGCCAGGCTACCCCAGACCCAACTTCCCAACCCATTTTTTTGTGGCGGGGCTAAGTTGGGCTGGCAGCCAGGCTAGTTCTGTTGAGTGAGCAGGAAAATATGCTTGCTTAGATTTGTTGGAGCCACAGCCTGTGTAGGGAAGGATGCAGTTAACTTACATTGGATGGTGATGTAAATGGTAAATACCCGACCATCCTTTTAATGCATAGATGTAGAGAATCTCACAAAAGCCCTTTATATAATTTATTTCACAAGGCTATGCCTTATGATTGGTTACACGCATTTGCTGAAAACATGCCTCATACACTCAAAACTGTACACACAAATCAAAAACACACACAATGAGCAAAACACCTCAATTATCCTGCAAAATGAAACTTTACTTTCAAAACAATGTAATTTCTTCTCAAATTTGTATTTTGTTTTCAAATGACACACACAAACCATCATATGAATAGACATTTATAAGAACCAGTTGAACACTGTTGTGCTCAATGTAAAACACTATGATGAATGGAAACCAATTGTTCTGCATTCTTCAGAATTAATTAGGCCTTTTTTGTTCAGTGTTACACTTACTACAGACAGTAGGCCTACATACAAACGTGTGTTGTAAAATATTTGAGAATATTGTTTTGATACTCAGAACACAAAAATACACGGTAACAAATATTTCTCATTTTTCCCACAAAAACAATGTACACAGTGCACATCCCAACCAACACAAAGTTGCACATACAATGGTCTACATACAAAACAACAGAATAATTTACCGTATACAGTTACAGTAAAAAAAACACTATGCTGCATCCTCTCTTCTGTTTCGGTCTGGCCACAGCACCGCATCCACGTCACAAGCTAGGTTTTCTCTGGCCAAGCAGCGGGGGAAATATCGCCTAGCATGGCGAATCCAGCCGTGAAAAGCATCAACTGCTATATCTCCACATAGGTCTTCCATAGCTTGGAGAAGTGGTATACGTGTTTGTGGATCTCGGTCATACACTTTCCATCTCCAGGCAGAAAATATTTCCTCAATAGGATTGAGGAATAGAGAATATGGAGGGAGATAACAAAAGCGTGGGTGGGCAGTGAACCAGTTAGGAACCAGAGCAGCCCGGTGGAAACTTACGTTGTCCCAAATGACAACGTACCTGAGCTGCTCTGGGCTGTCTATCTGATCTGGTGGAATGAGTGTGTCGTGTAGGGTGTCCAGGAATGTGATCAGGTGGGCAGTGTTGAAGGGGCCAAGGGTCGCATGGTGATTGATGACGCCGTGGTGGGCAATCGCTGCACACATTGTGATGTTCCCTCCGCGCTGGCCAGGGACTTCAACAATGGCACGATGGCCGATGATATTCCTTCCCCTCCTTCGTCTTTTTGTGAGGTTGAATCCAACCTCGTCAATGAAAATCAACTGGTGCTCCACTGCAGCCACCTTTAGCTCAAGGAGTCTCTGAAATGCACATGACAATATCAGAAAAAGACATGGTGTGGTCACTATTGTGAAGCACAATCATTATGAGTACAATACTGAAATATGTATCATTTATACAGTGTTGAGAGTATGCATCAATTGTGGGATTGTATAGGACTCACTTGCACATAGTTATATCGCAATTCTTTGACTCTTTCTGAATTGCGTTCAAATGGCACCCTGTAGACCTGCTTCATCCTCAGATTATTTCTGCGCAAAACACGGTCCAGTGTTGATAAGTTTATCCTATCAATACTTTGAAATATATCATGGTTTTCTTTAATTTTTCTTTGGATTTGCCGTAACGTTATGGCGTCATTTTATTGGAATATGTTTATGATTTCAGTTTCCAGCTGTTCAGGAGACAGAAGACGTTCCCGACCACATTGTGTGGGTAATCTTTCAGTTCTGCCAAACAAATAGTAAAATACTGTAAATACTGTGTAGGAATACAAAGTACTTGAAACATACTTGGTCAACCAAGGTGACTCGGATCTCATCAGAGATTACGGTCTTCGTCCTCCCCGTCCTCCCCCTCTTACTCTCACTCCTCTGGCTCTACCTCTGTTTTCAATGTTAGCATCCATTGCTCCAAAACAGAAGAACTCACCTGTTACCCTTTTATGCTAAAGCTCTGATGGCTAATTGTAAAACTGTGTGACAGGTGTTTGCCCAAGTGATGAGTCAAAGTACATATTTGAATGACAGTGTGTTCCTTGTAAAAACAAGAGATTTTCTTCATGAAAATTGTGCCAAATGCAGAGAATTGTGTGTCGTTTTAAGTGTGTTTTAGAACTGCAATTTGAGTGTAAAGCAGGAATTGTGCTTGTAGTTGAGAAGAATTGGTTCAGGGGGTTGGTGTATGAGCTACATGTTGTGGTTATTGTGTCTCAAGTACCAGTATCTGTGTGTAAACAAAGGAGAAAAGCTGGAATTGAGTATTGGAAGGAAGCATGAGGAGCTGCTATGTGACACTTCAGCGTCTTGGCCACAGGAGGGCAGTAGCGTCTTTTGCTGACCTATTACTTGGGTGGCTTGCATTTTTTGTATTTATTTAAGAGTTGGGTTATTTTGGCATCCAAATATTAAAAGACTAGTCAACTCATTAGTCAACATGAAATTGTGAACAGAATCAAACTGGCATTTTAATCGGTCAAGTAAAATTCTTGAATCACTTTTCTGGATTTTCAAAGGTGGTAATGGGCTTTACTTAAGGACATTTTGGGACAAACAAGCTGGTACTGTTCAATGTTTTCAGACACTTTGTTGATCTGGGAAATGGACTTGAAGCTCAGTAAAAGTTCAGCTTCACTGTCAGCTTCACTACCAGCAGGTTTAAATAAATCAATACACTGTTAATGACGATTGTTTTCTTGGAGAAATAGATAAGGTCGGTTTCTACGTAAACCATGTGAGGTTTTACGTCTAAATATAGAAATGAAACTTTGAGGTTTTGAAATGGTTGAATCCACAGTGATGCTCTATAAAGAAGCCACTGGCACCTGGTTACACAGAACAACGCACACACACAACCAAAACACACTTGCACACAAAAGGTAGAGCAGGAAGTGAGGAAACGTGTACCCACGCACCCCCTTCCACCCCCTTCCACCCCCCTCCCTGCAAACACACAGAAGAGAGAAATGTAAATGAAGTTGGTGAATAAAGGTTAAGTTCATCTCCTTTTTTTTTTTTTTTTACTTAAACAGTTTCAGGTTGATATTCATATGTGATTCAGATCCATGCTGAATGTCCTGCATTTGAGGTTTCATTAGCTTGGCAACCATTTCAGTGGGAATCACAGCCAGTCCCCTGAGCATTAAACATTCTGTATCGTTTATTAAGCATCGTACCATTTCCATTCCATGTGTTAGTATTATTAACTTTTATAAACTTGCTTTTGTTCTTTGTATTTGGTGTAATGGGACTGAGGAGTGGGGGGTTTACAGAATCAAATGACATTCAATTACACGGTTTGCTACATTCTGATTGTTTCTACTGGACTGTGTCCACATATTAATCTCTCTGCCAGCTGAAAATGAGAACAACTCATTATAGTACCTTGGTTAATGATTGCTAAGATTTCATGTCTGTTGACAAGTTTCAACAACAACTTTGAAGTGGTCTCCAGTCTAATTTACAGAATTATGTCATGCTGAAAGCAATACTTTTTTTTGCTATTTTATGATTGAGTTGTGATGATATGTAGGCTATGAGCCATGATGCTTGCAGATGGGAAATGTAACAACATGTTTAAAATAAAATCAGAAGAATTAACATTCAACCAGTAAATCGTCAAAGTACTTTTTAATTTGACAAAGATCAACCAATAAACAGGTGTTAATAAACCAATGAAAGAAAACTACTCTGACATTTGTTTATGTGTTTTTGTTATCAATATAAAGAGGAAATTAAATGCCTTTTTGTTCCTTAGGACAGACATACCAAACCACAAAGATACAACAAAAGCTAAACAAATTCTATCTACAAAAAAGGAACCACACAAGGAAAAAAAGCAACGGTACTGTTGACTTCATAGAAAAGGCACTGGCCTTATGTAACCAGTCAGCTTGAGTACAGCACAAACTTTATCTAACAGACAGCGGTAATGTTTGACATGTACAAAATTATAGTTCAAGTTAGTCAGCCAAAAGTTAAAATATTCAACATAATCTAACGGATAGCAGTTCTAAATTGTATGCATTTCAGTCTTTTACATTAAGTTAACAGGCTTGGCTGATTCACATGACTTTTGCTGTCATAGTCGTCATTGTCACACCACTTAACCACAGATCAAATGTCACTGACAGATGACAATTCCCCCAGAAATTTTTTCAGGGGTTGTCCATGTCAACAATGAGCTAAAGCCAAGCACATGTCAACTGCTTTATCAAACAAGTGCTATCAGACACAAGAACATCTACACACCCAAGCAACTGGTAAAGTAACCAGATAAGGTTTATTCCCACGTCTTCCAGAGCAGCCTCTCTCCTCAGACTTCAGTGGTCTCTGATCTCTGCCCAGGGGTTTAGGGTCAAGTGTTGCTGCTGCTGTTGTCCGTCGTGGTCTTGGAGGAGGGTCCAGAGGCGGACAGGTAACCCTTAAACAGACTTAACACCCTCTTCTTGTAGGTCTTTATAGCAAAGAAGTAGATGACTGGATCTAGGCAGCAGTTGAGATTCATCATAGACACAGTCACCTGAAACAGATCATTGGATGAATATGAAGGTAAATGGTTTTCTTAGTGGCATAACATAGAACACTCGGATATAACCAAAATATAAATGAGCTTTGATGTTGTTGTATCGTCGTTTTGGCCGTTTTGTTGATGGTTACTTTTATGACAGGGCTCCGCATAGCTACTGTTTTCAAAAAGGAACCCCCAAAAGTACTTTTCAAAACAGCACTGTCAAGACAGCAGCCTGTCTGGTAATGAGTGAACATATTCCATGAAAACCATTGTACAAAAGTATGTTCCCCTCGCTTCCCCACATGGAATGACTCGCAGAGAAAATAGAACAGAGAAAACAGAGAGAATGGTGCAGCTAGTATCTCAGCTATCCGTTCTTACCTGAAGAGACACCTTGAAGGCTCTCAGTTCGGGGCAAGTGGGCTGGCCAACCATCTTCCTAACCATGAACCTCATGATGTTGAGGTGGTACGGGCTGAAGCACAGGACGAAGGTGAGAAGGATGAGGAGGATGATGGTGTTGGCCCTTCGGCTCCGGCCAGAACGGCCGGTCAGCGGGTTCTGCTTGGCGCTGGCCCGCAGCTTGAGCTGGATCTGGGTGTAGCAACCCAGGATGGCCAGCAGGGGGAAGCAGAAGGAGAGCAGGCAGGCCAGGAGGAGCAGGTAAGGGGTGGAGGGAGAGCCGTCGAAGTTGAAGTACTCCATGCAGGTGCGCCTGCCCTGCTGCTCCTGGAGCATGGGCCGGAATAGAAGCGGGGACGTCTGAACTGAAGCCAGGAGCCAGACGAGGCAGCAGACCCCCCGGACCACCCTCGCTCCACGCAGATGCTGCAGACGGTGAGGGTGAACCATGTCCAGGAAGCGGTCCAGGCTAATACAGGTCATGAAGGCGATACCTAGGAGAAGGACGAGATGGACTTGTTACGCTAGGCACGGGGCTGGGTGAAGTTGTGTCCTTGGGCAAGGCACCCTATTTGGCTCGGGGGAATGTCCCTGTACTTACTGTAAGTCGCTCTGGATAAGAGCGTCTGCTAAATGACTAAATGTAAATGTAAACACTACTCCAGACACTCCAGAGCAGGCAAGCAGACAAACATCTGGAGACTCACATTGCATCGGGTCATTCTGTCAACACACACATACCTGTGTAGATGTTGGTGAAGAACAGAACAGCCGTCAGCCGGCAGAGCAGGTCTCCGAATGGCCAGTCAAACTGCCGGATGTAGTAGACCACCCTGCCCGGAAGGGCCAGGGTGAAGAGGGCGTCGGACAGCGCCAGGTTCACCAGGTACACCGACGTGGAGTTGAACTTTGGCCCATTCTTCCCACAGCTGACGTAAAGGACCAGGCTGTTGCCACAGGCGCTGACGAGGAAGACCAGCGAGTAGAAGACGGGGAAAATGACCAGGGCCGGAGTCCCGTGGACGAGTACATCGCAGGAGCTCCCATTGGCGGAGGTGGAGAAGTTGCCCGGCGTGCTCTCGTCAGCCATCGCTGTGGGAGAAACAAAGCTGTGTGTTGAAGAATAACCAGAGCCGGCATCCTATGGGGAGGAAAGCCACCATAGGAGACGATGTAAATCGTATGTCAGTGACTGAGCACTGACGAGATACTCACAAGAACTGCAGTGTGCCTTCATGTGGAGTGTTCTCCTCTGACTTCTGTCTCTGGTGTCTGAGAGTTGTGTGTAGCAGTGAGACTGCTTGTCAACTCTGGTGACTGAGTATGTCAAAAAAAAAAAAACTAACCCTCCCACCTTCCATCCTCGACTGTCTCTATTGTCATCAGACTTGTCACTGTGACTGTAACTGTCATTTATGTTGCAGAACGTGAACACTGTGCGTACATTTACAACGCGTGTTTTTCAACAGTTTTAAATTTGACAGTCTGGACAGTAACGGTTGGCCAGCATGGAATAGTTCATGGAAAGTTACTGTACCTAAACCAACAACATTATTTAATAGTTAGCTTTATTATACATGTAAAAGGTCAGTCAGGTCAAATGTTTTCTTGGATATGATGATACTAGGTCAAGCTTTAGTGTCCCTTTTGTCACCTTTCTGTGCTCTGTGACTGTCAACATCTAAGCGTGTGGTTGTCATACACACGCGCATACCGTACACAGTAATCGTGCGCACACAAACCAGCACGCTCGCGCATACTCTCACCCATGCTCGCTTGGGTGCACACACACAAACGAGGGCATCGTCACAGATGCATGTAGACATGATACAGGTCTGACAGTTCACTGATAAACCCCATAATCAAACTGGGTGCCATAGCAGTGAGCCGTCTGAAGCAGACGGCATCACTATGCACACGTTTACTTTCTTTGAAGAAGAGCGTGTGCTCCAGTATGTCCTGTACGATTTGAACGGTGACAGATAAGAAAGGTTGGAGGAGCGTTTGAGGACGTATATCCTGTTTGAGTGGCTGTGATGCTGCTGAGTCTGTACCTGAGGTGAGGAGAAGTTTGAGGTGGAGATGTCGGAAGATTAAGAGAACGCCGAATTTGCAGTGGCGGTGTGTGTGTGCGGGGTGGGTTTGTGGCATCGGAGTCCTGTGATGTGGATGAATCTTTTTTGTATGATTGTACCCACACGGCGTCTAAACAGCGAGTGTCGAACAGCGAGACTGAAATTGTGCACACTGCAGAAATACATGAAATAACTGTTGTATGGCGGGTTGTGTGAAAACTAGGAGGCTGTGAATATACACATATTTATAATGTTGCTAGTAAAACTTCTGTCCCAGAGTAATGCATACTATGTCTATTTTCACACACATGCAAGTTTTAATCTGCAGCTTTTAACTGTACAGATGTCTTGTTAGAGTATATCGTGTGGGATGCTTAAAACAATGGCAGTTTTTGCATCGGGTGGTTAGAAACATATTTACACGGTGACATCAGCTGAGTGTGTTGCTATTGCAAACTCATTCTTCTGAGCAAAAGAGAAACTCTCTAAGAAAAATATATACACCTGTTGGTGACTTGTATCTGTGTACTTACTGTGTTTGAGCCAAAACCCAGCAAGCTGTGTGAAAATAAGATCTCTCAGATAAAGGAGCCTTAGATAGACATTCTTCAGTGTGAACACCTGGCCATTTGAAACTACATAGTCCAACTTAACTGAATGTGTCTTCAGTTTGAGCGGGAATTCACATGACCTTTTGCAAAACGGAATTTCTTATGAAGTGTCTTATTGTTCAACTGACACCCAGGTAACGCTTATGAATAAGATGAAGTTATCATTGGGGACGGTGTGCAAGTTGTGCCCCAGCGGCAGTAGTTTCAGTTTGAGCTCAAATGTTAATTGGGTGTGTTTGCCTTTGGCAAGGCACAATAGATGGTATCTTGCTTCCAACTTTTATTTTGACAACCCAGTCATTTGGAGCAGATACACATCTAAAAACGTGCAGGGATACAGTAGGCCCAAGGACCAGGATCAATGACCAAGATCGAGAGAGGTTGATATAGAGGGAGCATTAAAGCTGACAAAGTTGAATGTTCTTCACCCTACTTACAGCACCGATAGCCGGTGACATCACAAAACCCCTTAATCTTTAGACAGCTACAGGGACGTTACTGACGTTACTGGCTACTAATGATCACTTATAGTAAACTTGTTATATTAGCCAGTTTTCCAGAAATACATTTCAAGCTTATTTACGTTTTGGGGGGAATATTTTCAGTTTGCATAGTGTTTTAATCGCGATTCGAGTTATAATAGGCCGAGACCTAGGCCTACTGCTTGTGACAACGTTGTTAGATTAGGGTTACGACCATTTTTACACAATTTTGCCCAATTTCTTCTTTTGATGCAACTTTTTCCAACTAACTGAGGCTGCAACATAGCCTATCACAATTCCCTCTTGCACTAAGGGAAATTACAAGAGAACACGGTTTCATTCTACAGTTCAATCTTTGTATTTTGAAGTGTAGGCCTAAATGAGCAGCAAGAAATGTATGCTTTTAATCTATGCCATCTTCGTAAATAATAATTATGAATTGTTGTTTAAAATATACAGAAATATCAGTTGTAAAATATCCGTAACAAAACGGACCCATCGGTAACCGACGCAAGCAGCCAAGCACACCTCACAATTTCCCGAGAAATTTTAGCCAATCCTCTCTACTTACAGTGACAGTTGACGTTACAGTGACAGATTCAATAATAACAGGTTCATTGTCACAGTTTCAGCAATCCTCACATTTCAAACACAGTTACACATTAATTTAGGGTTCCAGTTACAGGAACGTTTCCTACCACCTCAGTTACAATGTGGCACAAGTAGGCTACAACAGAGTACAGTAGAGGCCTTCTCGTAGCTTCTTAGCGGTCAGGCTCAGCTGGTTCTCAGCCTGGCAAGCTAGCGTGCGCCGAGTAATTGAAGCCGATGGCTCTGGACTAACGAAAGGTCACCAATCGTCACCAGTCACACGCGGTTATGATACAGCTCATTTAGATCACGAAACGAGTCCCATGCATCCACCGTCACCTGAGAGCGGGAAGGGTTCACGCTCCATTAATCTGGAGTTTAAGATTTGACCGCGCGTACGCTGGGTCGGATAGGGAGATGACAATTGTTATTGTACGCGCTCAGAGGGGAGTCCTTGGAACCTGCATTCATGGACACAGTGTGGACGCAGGGGTTTCATCCTTCTGCCCCATTCTCAAAACTCTTATCTCTGAAATAAGACGGGGACACATCATTTTTCGTTGATTATTCGTAAATGCTATGTCACCGAGTTTCACGTACATTTCTTTCTACATTCTTTTCTTTCCTGTACTATTTTTTTCTGGCCTAATTTACTGGGTCCCACGTTGGCTTACTTGTTTGGCAAGGTATTAGGTGGTTTTATTGGTGAATCGGTAAGTGAAACGAACTTGATAAATCATGCTAATTATAAAATGGTATGATATGAGAGCACAATTAGACAGACAAATCTGAAGTCTTGAGCCTGAATCGGGCCGCAGTACCGGGAGCGGCGCGCACGGCCCAGTGCCGTGATGGGTGTGTGACATGAAAGGTTTTAGGAAATTGAAAGTGACGACCTCAGCATGGAACATGCATGGAAGTCACTTCTCAGAAATGTGACCTTTATAGTGGTGGGTAAAACAGGAGAGAGTGTGTGTGTGTGTGTGTGTGTTTGAGAGAGAGAGAGAGAGAGAGAGAGAGAGAGAGGAGGGTGGAGTGGCAGTTGTATGAGGGGTAGTGGAAGGGAGGCGTGAGACTGATTTGGAGGGAAAATAGATGTAGTCAATGGTGCAACGACAGCCCACGAGAGAGCAACCCCAGAAGGCATATCATTTTAAAGGTGGCCTCGTTGAGCAGGGGAGAGACCAGGGGTCTACTGGTGAGCCAAACTGGGGATGACTTCTCATGTACACATCCTCCACCAACTCACCAGCATGGCTCCACAAAAGGTGCCTGACCAAATTTGGGATGTTTTTAGCTGCCAGATTTAATTTCATATCAAATGTTACTCAACAGCGTCTTTAGATTGGAGTGGACAAACTCCAAGTACAGCCAAGTTTCAAATGTGGCAATGAGTCTTTCATTCACTTCAGCGTTGATCTATTAACATTTAAACATTGCCATAGTATGCAGTTGCTAGTTCAATAAAATGTTGTTCTCTTGAATACATTTTTACGTGTTGTTAATTTATGTGCCACTAGAGGGTGTACAACCATAATCTAAAATCTAAAAGAAGGAAAGACTGCTTTCATGCTTTGGTGTAAAACCGTAAAACTACTCTTCCTCGTCTAAAATTGCATTTCCTCTCATCCTGTACTGTTAACAGAGAAGCACATTGCTATTGATATTCTATGCTGTATCCCTCCTACTGTGTGAAGTGTTGGTCCAAATACTTACGTCCAGTGCAAAGTTAGATTTATTCTGATAAACACTGAAACACTGACAGCACACTTGTGTGCGAGTGTTTGTGTGGGCATGTGCATGCTCACATTCATCTTTGTGTGTGTGTGTGTGTGTGTGTGTGTGTGCGTGTGTGTGTGCATGCAACTGGAGATACCGCAGGGCACTCCTCCTTTGTCAGGGGGCCTCATGTGGCTTGTGTCTGTTCTCATCATCACCACCTCTCCCCGTGGACGAAAAGTCGCCTGACCAGCCCAGCCCAGCCAGTCCCGCCCTAGTCCCCGTCTGCCTGTCCCCCGATCCACTGGCCTCGCGTGAACACTCACCGTTCACACTTAGCCGGACGCTTGTCTGCTTCAGCACGGCAATTTAGTCAAACGGTGAGCACTCTGCTTTTGAGGAACACCCTTTAGAAATCGAGCCGTGTGCTGAACGGCTGACCGGAGGTCCCGTTGTCACACTTACACACACACACACGCACACTTACCCAAATGAACACACACAAACGTGTGCACAGTCCCACAAATCGATACAGACATACAAACGCACATACGTAACATGTATTTTCAAAACTGATACACAGGCAAAAACTACACTTGCATGCACCCACGCACCTCCCACGCAAAGCCACGCACATCAGGTGTAAAGGGGCTGCAAAGGAAGCACGTGTGCGTGGGAGAGTTGCTGCGGGAGAGTTGTTGCATGGAAGACCGGAACACGGAGGCACAGTCTCTCTTTGAGAATGTCGGTGGTCTGTCCGCTGGTGCAGGTGTGTGTGTGTGAGGGGGTGTTTGAGTGTGCCTCTGTAGGCGTCTACAGGATATAGCCTACATTCAGTTCCTGCTGTCTCCTGCGCCTCGGCGTCAGTCGACTCTAATGGGACGTGTCAGTGTGTTGATACTGCTTCAGCTGGTTGTGAAACGCACACTGTGGCTCCACATCCCTGTGAACTGCTCGTGACTTCACACCCAGGCGCGTGGTGGAACCCTTCTCACACCGTCGCTCCCCCAGCCTCCGTCCCTCGGCACCCAGCCTCCGTCCTCCAACCCCCATCCTCCTACCTCGAGCCCCGAGGCTCGAACCTCTATCCCCCATTCGCCCAACCTTTTGGCCTCTTAGCTGGGCAGGGGGCGCATACACGTGGGCCCGCTTCACGGATCACTTGCCTGACCTGCTTGTGGCAAATGTTATTGTTGTGTTTCACGTTAGCATGAGACGTGGTTACAGCCACTGGCAGAGCTGCCATTACAAAATCAAGAAAACCAACTCTTCATTTCACCTCATTGTTCTTTGCTGCTTATTGTTGAAACATCACACCCGAGAAGATGATGAGAGGAGACACGAGACAGTGGCAAAAGGAGACGTGACGTGCAGTAGACATTTGAACTAAAGAGGACTTTGAATTTGAAAAATACACGCTAGTATTTACTCCCCTCGTCTCATTTGCTTCCTTCCTTCATCTTTCGCAGGCCCGTTCCTACTTGAGAGCAATGTCGACGTTTACACTAGAACCTTCCGCCCCTCGCAGCCCCAGACCGGTGGTTGAGGGTACGCACGGAGCCATGGACCCCTCGACAAAAAGCGCAAGATTAGCATCACAATAGAGGACAGGGGGACAAAGACAGCTTCATAACGGCAGAGGCTCTCCAGTGGAAGAGATCAAACCTGTCCTGCTCCGCCCGCACACACAAGACCTAACAAAAGCCAGCTAAACAATCACTCTATTTTGGGTAGCTGTTCCTATGTCATGATTTTCTCCCTCAACATGTACATAGGATCCCTCAAAACAAAGCCGGCATTCTTCTGACAGACACGGTCCGGCTGAGCTTCAAGACATGGCTGGATTGGCTTGGTGGT
This sequence comes from Hypomesus transpacificus, assembly GCF_021917145.1. NCBI lineage: Eukaryota > Metazoa > Chordata > Actinopteri > Osmeriformes > Osmeridae > Hypomesus > Hypomesus transpacificus. Next base: position 15,927,287 of record NC_061082.1, on the reverse strand, counting down.
AGCCGAGCAGCTTTCGCAGGTCATTCGGGCCATACTCTAGATGTCGTCTCGGCGGTTGTGTTGCTGTTTCATTCACAAGGGCGTAGACTAATCATTTCAACAGCTCTCGTCGTCGCATGCAAGACTGACGGTTGCCGTCATTGGAGTGATCAGTCTGTTTCTCAGTCTCGGCCTGGGTTGTTTGATGTATATTAACTGTAATTGGTGCCGCAGCCACAATGATGTTTAGTAAACCTTTGTGCCATTTTTTCCAGCAGGATGGCCACGAGGAATGTTCCAGAGGCCGGTCCATCTGCGGAGGCTGTTCAGGAGCCGGGAGAGACTGCTGTCTGTCACTCTTGGGATCGTCTTCATTATCATCAGCATCATTATCCTTTTTTTCTCTGCCAACTGGAGTTCTGTCTTTAAGAGACCTATTTCCGAACTGAATGTTATTTTTTACATAAGTAGCTGCTCTTTCTTTTCTATCAAGAACATAACTGACTGTTCACAACGAATGTACTGGATTAAGATCACAGCTACATTGGCTACATTGCTAATAAAAGCAAACTAATATTTGATAAGATAGTTTGGTGTGAAAATGAGAGAAAAAAAACGTGAGAAATGAAAGCACAGTTATAACCAATGTCACTCATTAGGGAACATACAGGTTTACATGAAACATACAAGATACAAGACAATCCTGTTCTCTAGATTTCTATGAGATCCAACTGGTGTCTTTAAACCCCCTCTTACCGAGACTTCCTTCTGCTTTGATAAGACATGACCGTCTTCCCAGGCAGGCTGGATGACAAGGCAGTGTGCTGCGTGTGGATTCCCTTTTAGTGGACTCATCTCCCTGTTTATTTACTTTGTTTGTCAGGGAGGTCGTGACCTCTCCATGGGCTCAGATAACGTACGGTAAACGATGTCAACCTCTCAGGTGAACTGCTTGGTGCGTGCTGCACGTCTCAGTGACTACTGGGTCGACCTGAAGTCGTCCGGGCCCGGCTAGACTGGTCCAGGGATTCCAGCAGGTTCTGGGACTTCCAGGTCTCACCAGTGTACAGGGGGCAGATGTGTGCTGACAGAATGCTGCTCATTAGTCCGAATCAGCGTCACAGTGTGACAACTAGACAACTTGAGGCGTCTCTGGTCACTGGCCTTCCAGCTCGGGCCAAGCCAGACCAATGCGGACCGTTATCAGACCAATTCATACCTATACGGATATTCTTCATCTCATCCAGGTCGGTACTTACCTCATTTAGCTCAATCTAGACCCAAACCAACCATGATAAGGTCAACACAGAACAGCACCGTTTCTCTTTAGCCCCAACCAGAATTGAGCCCCACCTTCATACTTATTCCCTCATCCCTGGATGCATTGGATGTCTCCAGTCCGGTCTTAGCTCAGCCTAGCCTAGTCCAGTCCTTCCACCAGGCCAATGCCTGTCCAAATATCTGTCTCGTATCACCTCAAAACAATGTCCTATACCCATTGGCGTCCTTCAGCCCAAGGCCCAAACCTTTTGCCCCTGCCCCAGCCCAGCGCCAGCTGTGCAACCAGCCTCAGCCCTATCCCCTAACCCCAGGCCCAGACCTGCTGCCCCAGCCTCAGCTGTATGGTGGGCCCCAGCCCTTCCAGCTTCCAGTCCCCAGGCTGTGGCTGCGATATCTATTTCAGTCAGCCCTAAGACAAAACAGCTTGCACTAACACCGTGGCTCCAGAGAATTCCCTATCTGGTGCCTTCTAATGGTAGGGCTCCTCTCATAATGTGCTGTAGCGTCTCCCGTGTCCAAACTGCTTAGCGTCCAGTGGCTCGCTCACAGGCATCAAGGCCAGGCCGCAATTAGAGATGTGTGGCTACTGGTCGCAGAAACAGATGTGCTTTCATCTATTTACGGTGGGGTGGAAGGAGAGAGGGGGTGGGGGAGGGGGGGCATGGGGGTGGTGGTGGTGTGGTGTGGTGTGGTCATCACAGCCTCTGTCTCCGACTGGGTCAGATCATGCGCCACTTACTCTTCTTCCTGCCAATCACTGAGCTTCCCAGCCCGAACCATGTTCCGGTCAATACATTTGCACCTTGAATGTGTCACTTCATTAGTGTGTGTGTCTGAGTACATTTAGGTTTTTCTCAAAACAAACCAAATGTCTGTTCCAAATGACTAAATAATACAAGTTGAATATGAAGCCCACAGCTCCCATTCTGAAGCATACTCTAATTGTGTGGTTAGGCTCAGGGTCAAGGTCAGGGTTAGGATTAGACTTTGAACTTGGAACCATCGGGTCATTGGCGATTAGTTTCCGTTTTGTTGTTGTTGAAGTAATGCTTCCCATCAGCTCACAGTCGTTTCCTACCGTATGCACACATGCAAATGGTAAACAGATGAGACCGACAGAACGTGTGTTATTACTGGCTGGTGAGTGTATATGTGAGACCGAGAGACTGTCTATGTAAGCACGCGAGAATTTAAATACAGTAAGCAAGCATGTGTAGAGGTGAGGGCTCATTGACTGAAGTGTTGGACAGCTCTCCTACATAAAATTAAAGGGTGCCAATATAAACCCCATCTGTTAAGCTGGCAAAATTCACCAAAGGGCAAAGAAGTAAGTGTTAGTATGCATTTATAACGCCTTGTCTAGTTTTTTTCCTTCGGTCTTGACTGCCTTGGGTGGTGAAAAATGGATAACAAATGTTGTACTGACAGCTTTCTTATGCCCAGGGTGTGTGGGTATTTATATCATCAAGGTGCCAACACATCCTGGTTAAACAGGCTGACCATCGCTGGGGGAGAGACGAGAAGCGAGGGGAGGGGTGGGGGGGTGGGAGGGAGGGAGGGGGTGGAGAGAGGCATTCTGTGGCGTTCTTTGACCATTTCTGAATGGTTCATGGTATACACAATTGGAACTGTAAACAATGAGTGATCGGATACAGTGAACAACTTCAAGGTGTGAAGTCGTTCACTGTAAAAACAACACAGCTATTGGGTCGTGTCTTTACAACAGAGAGAAGATTTGATTTCATCAAACCGCGCTGGTGCTAGGTTAGGGTTGAGGTCGTTGGGACTGGGACTACTAGGGCTGGCACACATCACTGGAACTTATTCAGCCTTTAATCCTGGCTATGGTTCAGTAAGATTCCCCGCTCCGGTCACCTCTCTGCCTGGTCACTTGTCTTACTGTCATCGTTTGCTTGTATTAAAAATTCACGGGTCACTTGTGTGACATTCCGTGCTTGTCTACAGCCAACGCGTGTCCTTGCGACTGTAACCAGTCAGTTGTGACCACTTTGCACAGGGGCAACACTGGCGGTGCTTTGGGCAAACTGGGATTCCAGAATGTTTATCGTGTCAGTGACAAGCCTGATGGAGGCAGAGGTAAAGACAGCACCACACACATGAATAATGAATCAGTTCATATACATATCTACATGCAAATATAAGTGGAGGTAAAATGCCTAAACAGTAAGAAGCGCGTTAAAGTCTCTCTGTCTATTGAAAAGGAAGGCGCGTTAGTGTGATAGATACTGTTGTACAAACTGTCCAGTGTGTCGAGGAGTGGTGTATTTTTACAAGGCACGCGGGGGGCAAACCTCAAACAGACCGAGGTTGACATGACTGTGTGTTACGTGGAACTCTGTCCTGACATGAACCGGGCTCTCACAGCTTTAGGTCCTTTCTGATGTTCTGGATGTCTTTCAGACTGGCCGTGTCGTGTTGCGTGGTGTTTTGTGTGTGTGTGTGTGTGTCGTGTTGCAAGGCCAAAGTCCAGCTGGGCTTGTTCCACATCAGTGCAGTGAGTAGAGTACTACAGGCCCACGGGAGAGGTTACTACTACTGAGAACACTCATTCATAAACAAACACACACACACAAACACACACGCTTACTGTACACGCCTACACATGTACAGACATATATAGTGTGAATGGACACACACAAATGCAGACATTCTAACACGTGGTGTTGAATACAAGGCCAGGGAGAGAGGGAGAAATGCTACCTTTGTTGAGACACAACAGTGTGTCTATTGGTCTGTTCACCCGCAGCTGAACTTTCAAACGCTCATGGGTCAGACACATCTCGCATCTGTGGCCAACACTTCAGTGGATCCATTCACTCTGCCTAGTGCGAGTGTGTCTTCATCCCTGTGTTGTTCTCATAACCTCTCATGCAACACAAACACACCCCTCAGCTGAGTGACTGGTGCCCAATATGGTGGTAGTCTGAGGTCTGAGGCTAGACCTGCTCATTAAATCAGTTCAATGAAGTGAGAAAGTGGGAATCAGAGTGAACCGAACAGGAAAAAAAGCCCTTAAAACCATTTCCTGTGATTTGGGTAATGTGCGGACCAGCTCACATCTCTACCCCCCCCCCCCTTCTCTCTCTCTGTCTCACTCCCTCTCTCACTCTCACGCTCTCAATTTTCCTCTCTGTTCTCTTTCGTAATTTAATTTCTTCATTTTACTTCTCACACTTCGGTTCTCTTAACACCATCTGTCGCTGTCTTCTTTTTTCACACCCATCTATCTCTCCTTCTCTTTCTCTCTTTTTCTCCCTTTTTCTCCCTCTCTCTCTCTCTCTCTCTCTCTCTCTCTCTCTCTCTCTCTCTCTCTGTCTCTCTCTCTCTCTCTGTCTCTCTCTCTCTCTTTCTCTCTCTGTCTCTCTCTCCTCTCTCTCTCTCTCTCTGTCTCTCTCTCCTCTCTCTCTCCTCTCTCTCTCTCCTCTCCTCTCTCTCTCTCCTCTCTCTCTCTCTCTCTCTCTCTCTCTGTCTCTCTCTCTCTCCTCCTCTCTCTCTCTCTCTCTCTCTCTCTCTGTCTCTCTCTGTCCTCTCTGTCTGGGTCAGCGAGCCTGTGGGTTGGGTCCGGGGCCCTAATGCCTCCTGACACCTGGAGCTCCATCAGGCTGCGTCACATCATCCCAGTAATGCAGTGCCAGCGCAGGGTCTGGGATCGCGTGAGGGAATTAGTCTGGAAAACCCAAACAAGCCCAATGTTCTGTTAGACAGTAAAGATGATTAGATTTAGGTGCTTGATGAGCTGTTGGTTCTTCTAGCAGTTCACGTTTTTTTCAAATCCCTTTGCTGGTACACTGAGAGGACGCATCCAACCTTGTTTGCCTTGTTTGGTGAATCTACGTATTGCTCTGTCGTTAAAAAAGTACGGCCGTTGTTTGAAATCAATTGTCCAGATGTTAAACAGTGTTGTGTGGTAATCAAAACAGGTGTACAGAATGCACCGATGAGGTAGAGAACTGTAAAGCAAGCGGTAGTATTCCCTGCTGCTCTAATGCAATGGTCTTCAGCCCTGGTTTTCGGGGCCCATGTCCTCTATGTTTTAGATGTTTCCCTGCTCCAACACACCTGACTCAAATCAATGGTTATCGTCAGGCTTCTGCAGAGCTCGATAACAACCCATTCATTTGAATCAGGTGTGTTGAGGCAGGGAAACATCGAAAACATACAGGACAGCGGGCCCTGAGGACCACGGTTGAAGACTACTGCTCTAATGGATCCTAATAGGAGACGATGGCCTTGTGTGACTCCACGTTGACCCCCTTGCCCTCTCGAGCTGGTGTACTAGTGCCCCTCTCTGCCCCCTGCCCCTCCTGTGTTACGAGCACCCATCCGAATTGTTGCTTAACCCATGCACTGACCCTGCCACACACTATCTCCTTCCCCCTCCCTAGATACAACCCTACACCCCTACATGGCCCACCCCAATCCCCCCCCCCCCCCCCCACCCCCGAGGCATGGATCTCGATGTGTGTCAAAGCAGGAGGGAAAATCCACCAACTCCTCGTTGAAGCTAGAGAGAGAAAGAGAGAGAGAGACAGACTTAGATTTAGAGATCGAGAGGGGAAGAGGCAGAGAGAGTGGGAGGGAGAGAGAGAGAGACAGAGAGAAAAACAGAGAGACAGAGAGAGAGAGAGAGAGAGAGAGAGAGAGAGAGGAAGAAAAAAGCCAGCGCCAGTGCTTACTCATCTGTTAAAAACGGAGTGATCTGGAAAGTTTGTTATGGGAGGGTTTTTGACAGTGCCCTGCTGCTCTGTCAGAGCAGCACATGCTGCAGGCTCTGGCATCCCCTATTGCCTTCCGGGTCATTGGCCAAGCCCAGTGGGGGGCGGGCCCCCAGTCCCACGACGCATCTCTGATTCACAGCTGGAACCGTAACAAGGTATCATCGTAAATGAGACGGTAAAACATCACTGGTTTGAAAAGCGTGAACATTTTTGTCATGATATCATTTGTAATTCCTGATCTGGACTGCCGGTGGTGGCAAGCGAGAGATAAAGGGGTAGGGGAGGGGGGAAGGGAAGGGAGGGAGGGAGGAGTGGAGGGTAGAGAGAGACATGAAGGAAAGACAATCCTTCATTGCTTGAGACAGACATTGCTTCTCTCTTTCTCTGCATTCTCTCTTTCTCTCTTTCTTTCTCTCTTTCTTTCTCTCTTTCTTTCTCTCTCTCTCTTTCTCTCTCTCTCTCTCTCTCTCGCTCTCTCTCTCTTTCTCTCTATCCTGATGGCTAATGCGAACAGGCAATGATGCAGCAACTCCCATGTGTCAGGTTGCGTGGGTTATAGGTGTTGTGGTCACGACATGAGGCCCGGATGACACTTCGGTCCTCCTGTTGTTGAACCCCTGGTCAACCTCATTTTTACCGACTCCTAAACAATGCCGAGCTCTCAGATGTGGCCTGTCCTGGAGTGCTTTGGTGAGAGTGGGCAAAGGAGGTGCGGTGAGTTGGGGGCTGTCTGGGAGATGTCTGATGTTGGGCTCGTCCGGACCTGGTGTCTGCATCTCTAACTAGGCCTCAGATGTGATAGGCCCAACTGCACCAATACACTACTATAGGCCACTGTAAAGAAGAGGAATTGTTCACACTGGTTAGATAGTACTGTCTGATAGGATTATTATTATCACATTGCATACTTATTTTGATGTCAACAGCAAGGATAAAGAATGTAAAATTATGTGTTTATTACAGCATAAAAATCTTACTGAAATTATTTATTTTATTTTGCTTTTTTATTTGTGTGACATAAGTATCTTTCGGTTTCAATTGTGTTTTATATTTCACTTACAGAATATGAATATTAAATTATATTTAATTATATGTCTGATTAGGGTTAAGATTAATATTTGGCCAAAAACAATACAGTATGAAATATTTTTTTGGCCCTGAAAGGGTGACATATCTATGGCAAACAGGGTTGGACCAAGCATGTAGCAAAATAATTAACTTGAAAACAAAAAAAAGATGAATTATGTCACTAAAACCTTGACACGTGAAAGGAGCCCTTGCAACCTTTAGGGCTCCAATGTGTAGTTACAGTAAGCTGGGTTGGTGTGCGTGCGTGCATAGGTAGGACGGGTGCTAAGAATGGACAAACATGTGCCATCCTCTAAAACCACAATGGAGACCTTGGATCTAAATGTCAGGGTTTCATAACAGATCCACTGACATTTGTGTGATGGGATTTAGCCATGGGTTAATGTGGCCAGCACCAACACATTGCATTGATGTCCATCTCACCAAGCCTGTGAAGTCAGTCTCACCATGTTTTGGGGGGCCCCCTCGCAGAACTGTCTCTGAGAGAGATGAATTGGATTCTATGGTGGTTATAGCCA
>NC_061082.1:15858740-15919581 GCF_021917145.1 Hypomesus transpacificus | reverse complement strand
ATTTGTCTGTTTTGGTGTCTCTGTTGGCCAAATCTCGGTTCAACTGGACTTTGCCGAGAAACGGAGAGAATTATAAAGAGGATAGAATTCTCTCCTTCCGTAGGCCCTGCATCCCGATCGTTCCTGGGCCCCGGTCCATCATTCGCCTGCAAACACTTTGCTAAATAGCAATCCTCCAATGAGCAGCTGGCACCACATGGCAGCCTGGGATTGGCTGGAGGGCATGGATGATGCATTTTGGGAGAACCAATGGGTTGTGAGTGAGGGGACCTGAGTCACCTCATCAGTCTGTGTGCTCTGTCACTCTCCTGTCATCCCACATACACACACACACACAGACACACACACACACACCTCTCTGGGATTTAACCCTGCCCTGTCTGAATGTGTGGCAGTGACAAACACAAACACCCCAGCCTTCAGCACCGGCAGCACAGGAGCAGGTGGCAGAGGAGAGGAAGGGGCACGCTGGTGTTGTTGTTACCCTTCAAGCACACACACACACACACCCCTCAGAAAAGGGGCAGGGACTCCTCTTTAAGGTGTTTAGCCAACATGGCGGCCCTAAGGGAATCTACACCTAGAGCACTCCTCTCTCGCTTAACTTAGACACACACACACACACACACACACACACACGCGCTTGCCCTGAGCCTGCCGACAGAACAGTACAATAGTCCCAACACTCACACCTTTGAGAAGAACTGACACGATCGTGTTGCGAGTAAAACAATTCGAGGATATTTTCTGCATCGCTGTTACTCTGTGTGTTACAAAAAAACAGCCCTCGCAATATTTGCTCATTCATTTTGTTTTGCAGGACAGAATTTCCATATTTCATTAAGTCTCGAGTCCAAGTGGTTAACACGAGTGCCCTCCTCCAGAGTTTCGGGGAGGTTAACTGGGGTGGGGAGAGGGAAACGTAAAGAGGCTTCTCTCTCGGCGCTGCCGCTCCGCTCCACCTCCAGGCGTTTGTTGCCGGAGACGTAGGCTAATCCCTGAGGTGACGACACCAGCTGGCCTGACGCCACCGCCAGCGTCGTTCTCGCCGGCTTCGCGTTTTTTGAAAAACCTCCAACTTTATCGCCGCAAATCGGATCCCTTGCAAACGCACACGGGATTAGGTCGGCGGCGTTGCGAGGCCAGTGTCCCTCGGAGGAGCGAGGGTCTCTGTGGCGCCGCAGCTCCTGGTCTAGGCTGGAGATTGGCAGCGCTGGTCTGGGATAAGGGGGACGTACAGGGCTGAGTGTAAATGTTTTCATTTTTATTTGTATTATTGTTTACAGTATGTGTGTTCGAAGTCTGTTATTGTTTTTGTTTGTGTTAATGTGAAAGCACGTGTGTGTGTATGTGTTTACGGTATAAGTGGTGTGTGTGTGTGTGTGTGTTTGGGTATGTGTGTGTGTGTCAGATTGAAGTGCAACTAAGCGTGTAGCTGGTTCCAGGGCTTTAGCACAGCTTCCAAAGGACCCAGCTCTGCGTCACATGACAAGTCCCATGATGCATAGCATCCTGTAACCCTGCCTGTAGCACAAGACTTTCCCTGTCGGCCTCGACCAACGCACATGCACATGCACAGACGCGTCAGAGCGCTCCCCCTAAAGAAACCTCCATGAGAGAAGCAGAACACACAGAGCCAGCTTGCCAGAATAAACACTCTTAACGGTCTCAAACGCAAAATCCTCTCCTTCCTCTTGTCACTACAAAACAGCGTTTACCTGTAAGATATTGTGAAATGGCCCAATGAAATGGAAATTCAATATTGACATCTTGATAATTTGTGTTAAATGTTTTGGCCTAAGTATGACAGATTGAGCTGATTGTCGCTGCATAATCTTTCCACAATTACCATCTGCCACTCTGCTGCGCACTTGCACGTTATTAAGTAGCAAGTCTGTGTGTCTGTGCTGAGGTGTACTTGTTTGCACAAGCTTGCGTGTCTATGTGACAATAGATCTTAAAAAAAAAATAACCATAAAGGAAGCTGTATTTATTTCATGCATTTTTTGGGGTCTTCGTGAAAAGAACAGGGCCAACAAAGAAAAATATCCTGTCCTGTGTGTGTTTGTGTGTGTGTGTGTGTGTGTGTGTGTGCGCATCCGCAGACATGCGTGTGTGTGTGACTATTTCTCCCCTGGTGGTTGCAGGGAAGCAGGTGATCCACCCAGGCCAGGTGGGGGTGGTCCAGGAAGAGTTCTCCCCCAGCAAGGAGAGGGTGCAGTGGGCCTCAGAACTCATCGCTGCCTTCCAGGAACATCAGCAGCAGGGAAAGGTATCCTCAAAATTACATAGTTGCACATGATCGCTCTTAATTAAATACATCATATTTTTCAAATCTCACATGAATTCAAATGCGTAAAAGGGTCTTCTTTTCTTTTTTTCTGTTTTTACTTGCAACTCTCAACTATTTCAAATTCCGAAAAGCAGCTATTTTGAACAGTTTTATCCACAACGGCATGTTGTCCGCAAACATAAGTCTATCTTCCTTGCAATTGTAAGCTATCGGCCTCCTCGCCATTACCATTAACACACACACACACACATACACTCTGTGTGTGTCTGTCAGTCTGCTCAGGAGCTGGGGGGTTGGGGGGGTGGAGGGGTCGGGGCCAATTAAGTACAGAATCTCCTTGTTGGTAATTTAGTGCATGGCTGGGTTCTCTCTGTGTGCGTGTGTGTGTGTGCGTGCACGTACGCTCGTGTGTGTGTGTTTGTGTCTGTGGGGTGTTTGCTGAGGAGGCTCCGTAGCACTGATACCCAATCTGCCCACACCCCCTGTTCTCTCTGCCAGGCCCTGCCAGGCCGAGCCAGGCTCGCCAGCATCGCCCTGGGAACACCTCCTCACCCATCCCTCGGACAACCTGAATGTCGGCGTGCGTCTGTCTAGCACGCCACACTGTAACGCCCGCATGTGTGTTTATGTTCCATTCTTTTTGGGGGGGGATGTTGCGGGACCAGTCCCTTTGTCTCCCAGTACAGCGTTTTGTTTTCCCCCATAATTCCCACCTCCGATTACTGTTTGCCATTGGTCCGTCTGGAGCTTGACTTGTACCCTGCCTGACAACATATCATCTCATAACACTGGGTAAATACTCTGCTGGGGTGTGGGGAAGCAGAACATGGTAAATATCAACATGAACGAGAGCACCTGTCCCAGCTCCACAACGATTCAAACGTTTTTCCCGACCCACCGTAAAAGCATTTGATGCGAGCCCAAATCTGAAATGCGCATCAAAGGATGAAATGATCCGCAGCAGGGAGAGAGCGTTTATTGATTTGCGTTTTTCTGTGTAACAAGTTATTTTCTACAACTAATATAATCATTTTCGAGTTACTCCCCCCCCCCCCCCCCCCCCCCCACGCTGGAATCGTGAGGTTTATCAACGTTATTGGACGGGGCCTTTTTAGTGTATGTCTTGCCCAACATTACCAGAAACGTTCCTTAGTGAGGCGGTTGATGTACTGTAGTGTTGTCTTCATCTCTCCTCTCCCCCCTTCTCTCTTCCCTTCCTCTCCCTCCTCTTCTTTCGTCTCCCCCTCCTCTCCTCTACCCTCCTGTCTCGTCTTTTATTCGCCAGGGGGCGTTCACTTTCCGAGGCAGTATGATAGACATGCCATCACTGAAGCAGGCACAGAACATTGTCACTTTGGCGGATGCTTTCCCCAAGTAATGACCATCGGGCGCAACGGTGACGGGAGGAGAAGGGGCGGGCGAGGATCCACAAAGAGGAGGAAAGAGAAGGGAGAGATGAGAGCTGAGACTCAGTGGTGAGACCCAAGCCATCTCCCGACACCCGGCCATCTGATAGACACTGCTCACCAACGGATCCCACGAGATCATTGAACTTTACCCACAATGCCCCTCAGACGCCGCAACAAGGTCGTCATCAGTGTTCATTTTGTTCATTTCTTTTGTTGAGTGAATGTTGATGGAATGGATTGGAGTGCTGTTATTTGCCCACTAATAAAGCTTGTGATATTTGACGCTCATTTTCTGTACCCATGATTGTTGCTCAGTAATATGGATACCACAACAACAGTTTGGGGTTGTCACTGTGCCAGTGTATGGTTACTATGGGACAAGGGCCACTTGACTGGGTGTGTGTGTGTGTGTTTGCTTCCTCCCCTGCCTCTGTGCGGTGACGGATGCCCCGGCATCTCCAGGGTTCAGGCAGTTGGGTGAGAGGGTAAACAAACACAACAAGCCACCGTTGTTCCTTTATTCAGGCCTGGCACAGCAGGCGCACAGCCCCAGCCAGGGCACCGCTCTGGGCCCCAGAGCCCACCTCCAACCCCACAGAATCAGGGGCCCGGGCCTTGCAACATCAAAGTCTCGTTGGCTAAGGAGCCTCTATGAGTTGACTTAAACCAACAATTTGAGTGTTTTTGTCTCTGTGCCCCTCAGCCTAGAAGCATGGGTCTTTGTGAGTGGACTGGGACTGTGCCATCAGAGAGGGCCCCCATTGGACAGCAGGCACGCACACACACGTGGATACTGCCATTGTTTTTCTTTTACTTGAAAACCTGTGCAGGTTCTTGGCTGCCCTGTATTTATTGCTGCAAGATGTAGAAAAACATGAAGAAAGATCCATGCTGGACTGATTCCTCTGCTGTCAAATGCACAGTCAGTACAATCCACCATGGTCAAAGGTAAACAAAAACAACAACAAAAACAACAACAGAAACACCAAGCTTGGAAAATAGATGACATACCAAATGTGCACATCGGTTTTTTTTCTTCCTTGTTCCTTAGCAGTATAATGTAACTTGACGATTGTGCCGTGTAAGTCTGTCTAGCAGAGACATGATGGCCAGGGCTTTGTCTCGGAGTGGGTCATGGGGGAGGTATCAAATGCCAGATAGTGCTGTTGGTGACCATGGCAATGAAAGGGGTGTGTGTGTGTGTGTGTGTGTTAGTCCACTACAGTATGATCTATTGTGTCTGGATCACGTCGGTGCCAGGCCAAGCCCAGACAGAGCGAAGGACTCCACCCCTGTGGCCGGGCAAAGCTCCCAAAAGTAAACTCTCTCCTTGGCATTTGGCCCAAACTCGACTCCCACCTCTCTCGGCCCTCGTCAACCTCAGCTCTGCGCCGGTGTGGCGTTCATGTGAAGTTCTCCTCTGCGTTGGTGTTGGCCCTGCTCTCCCAGCTTAGTTTGGTGTCGAGTGTTGTGGTGGAAGGGCAGACCCTCTGGGGTTGGCCTGTGTGGAGTGCTCTGAGCCTCCTCTATAACTGTCAGGACGGCCTTTAGGTGTGGCCAGTGGAGGATTGTGTCCCTCTTCCACTCAGAGGACCTTCGTGTAGCTAGTCACTGCATAGGTACTCACTTGATCCAACGCGTTAGGAATGTTTTATGGTTTTACTGTTTTGTTCAGTTATGATTTTTCGGGTATGGCCGGGTTGATTTGTCAGATTGTCACAGAGGAGAGAAAATGAGCAGCAGATCTTCTTTCTTGAAACCTTGAGATGCAGAATGCATCCATACTTAATAACCCATTGTAAGACTGTAATGATGTCAGCCAGACAGAAATTTTGAACTAGAACTAGGCTTGCTACTACCCTGTCCCCTGCCTAGGAAAGGTCCCTTTTAAAGGGGCTTCCCTCTCACTCTGCCCCTTAGTCCTGGAGGTAACAACAACAGGTGTCTAGGTGGGGGGGGGCAATGCAAGACCAACAGCAAGGTACTCAACCATGACAATGAAGTTTTTGATGTTTTATTGCACACCTTAAACTACCTGCTAGTCTCAGTGGATACTTGTACTTCTTGGAATTTTGTTCTTTATATTGATTGATTGATTTCGTATTTATGATTACGCTGAGAGATTCCTGTTTTACGTGGAGAATAGATATAACTTATTTTTCTGACTGTGGTTTTACTTAAAATCTAGCAAACTGAGAGAAATTAGGCAGTCTAGCCTGTAATGGGGTGATAACATTGTATTTGCTTGTCTTTTTTTTTTTTTTTAGTTTTTTTGGATTGGTGGAATGTCTATGTGTCAGTTCCACCTTTACTGTGTAATTCCACATGACATTTATATCATGTGTGGAACTGACATAATCTTCTCAGCTTGTTCGCCAGATTTATTTAAATACATTTCGCTGGTATTCCCTTGGAGATTACGTTACAATTAACACGATTATAACCTCACAAAATGGTGACGGGAATCAATTAGGCTTCGAGCACTATTTTCATAGCCCAGTTATGTGACGGCCGAAATTGCTTTCATAAATTACGAGGTACAACACAGGCGGAGAAAATGCATGTATGCAAAACACTGTCAGAGGAAAATTAAAACGAAATGTTTTACATATTTTTCCATTAATCTAAATGGGACCCGGGTGGCAAAAATGGGGTTAGTCGCTTAATTTTCTCGCCCGGGGATGCCCGGATAATGACTTCATTGTTTTAATAGTGTGCTAATGACAATATATGACAAACTAATTTCAACAAAGGATTATGTCCCAGTAATAAAATAACTCGTTAAGATCTTAGGAGAATGATTTTGTTGGAGTTAAGACGTTTGAAGAAATGTTTTTAAAGCAGCTGCTGTAGCCGTGGTGATGATTATGAACAGAGTTTTAGTTGACTCCACCCATCTTAATTGTGATACTATATTTGATAGTCTAGAAATAACTAGGCTTTATATTTTATTTGTTATCAAACACATTCCTACATAAAATTGTAGTTTAATAAGTTTCAAGTTAACAGTTTTTAACTTGCAAAACATTTGACTGTTGCAAAAAAAAAGTTTAACCCTAGGGCCTACCTTTATTTTATGTTACAGATATAGCCTACCTAACCCCCCCCCCCCAAATGAAATGCTTAAGCCTAGTACTACATGTATTATACAGGAGATTACTTTTCTGTCCATGTGGAGATTTGAGGGTGGTTGATTATAAGTAGCCTATGGAAAGAAAGAAAAAACTCGGCAACTGAATCCAGCGGCCTTTGGACGTGAGGGCGCGCATAAGCACTCTTGAAAATGATTTATGAATTAATTAACTTTTTTACGAGGAAGATCGTCGTTTCTCAAATGTTAGAACTTTTGTAAAACGAATATATTTAATTATTTGCTTAAATATGTGACAAATGAAACAACAACAAAAATATTTTTTTAGATGAAAAATACAAATAATCAAAAAATAAATACTTTTGCCGTTTCTTATTGATGTGCCAATCATTATATAGAAGGTTTATGTCGCACACTATTGGTAAAACCAAGATAAGGACAATGGGCATTTAATATGAACATTGGGTATAGACTTACCCGCCCGTTACTTGTCTGTCATTCTTCAAATTTACATAATATGTAATTCGCCACAGACTTCAAAATCTATCTGCTAGACGGCTGGTTGAGTGATTTGGCACATGTGGACCATCACTAACTTCATTTGGGAGAGCCTATTGTCGAAGAGAAAACGCGTCAGTCAGCGAGGAGAGAGAGCGGCGGCTCAATCACCCGGAATCACTGGACAAAATGTTCAAAAGGGGACCTGTTTGTCTACAAACCTCAATTTTTTAACCAAGGCAAACATTTTAATTGAAAGCATGGTCATTAAAACTCAATAAAACAGGCTTCAATTGAAATAGGTCTGTAAGTTTTATTAATCTATAGTATTCCCATTTAGATTGTTATAGCCATATATGTGTTTTGCTGTGGTCTGATCAAATTTAAGCTACAATATTTGTAATGATAGCCCACTGTGCTTTCATCCCTATTCAAATGCATAATGTTTTCTTGTCATGGAAGTCTGTCTGCCAGTCTGTTATAGCCCAATTCCCAGTCGATGAAGTTCGCAGGGTCTAGAACCGTCTGCTCCCTGGCCCCCGAGTGCTCTAGGCCTGACTCCCCCCGATCCCCACTTCTTAAAGGGGACAGATCAAAGACTAGCCCGGCCCCGCCGGAGCCCACTAAAACCCGGTTGCTTTGTCTACTGTTGCTAGGAGGCTAGTAAACTGAGGAAGGGTGTTGGGGTCGTGGTAATGAGAGTCGTTACAGTGTGACAGTCCCTCCGACGTTTTAATACATCCAGGTTTGGTGTTGTAGCAGTTTTAAGCAACTTAGACTGTTGGTTGTCAAATGTTTGTATCCCTTAAAGAAAGCTCAATAACTTAGAAAGCAGAGCGCGTTACTTGTCTAGTGACGCTTTTCCCGCACATCTATTTGCTGTCTTGTTATCCTATATCAAAATGCAGTGAAATCATGTAGCCTGTCTAACAGAACAATTAGGCCAATGGCCTTTGTAGGCTATATTTGTATTAATTTAGGCCTATAAGATAGCATACTAATTTAATGATTCATAATAATAGTTCATGTTAATTAGCCTAGACCAGATGATGAGTCATTGGATAGACTGTCATTACATGTTTCTACGTTAGAGATTTGATTTCAGGCAGGGGCATAAGACAGGCTGCTTTAAAAGACTTTGGAGCGTGTTCTAGCCACGATGATGTCTGTGGGGAATGGGGGGAAAACGTAAATTATTTTTTACTGTCACTGCTTCAAATCTTATTCAAATATGTCTTTCATATAATTTATGAATGCATCAGATATACGCTCTCCCAGTTGATGGTTGGGGGACGGCGCAAGCGGAGAGGCGAACCTAATCACGCCCGTGTCCTTCACATATGCGAGGCATGTTGATTGATCATGCGCATTACATCTCTTAAAATGCAAGGTTAAAAGCCAAAGCTCGATTTGTACAAGCACTTCCTTGGGGGTTGTAGTGCATCCAAATAACTTAGCCAGACAGGCCGTTTGGGGCAGCAGATGAGTCTGTCTGTCTCTGAGTCTATCTGTCTGGTTGCGCCCCGGTCACCGAAAAGGTGGCATCAATGTGATCGTCTTGTCTTTTAATTTAGAAACGGAATCTTATAATCTATTTTTTAACTTTTTTCTTAGAATGTGTAAACAGGCTACACTGACTGGCTATTGAGCTTTTTTAAATTTTTGGTCCCATATGAGAAAAGTACACGAAAATAAGAAGTTGCTTAACATATCAGCAAGGAAAATGATAGGGTAGGCTTTTATGTTTGTTGCTCCGACTTTCATTTATGAAAACACACAGACACACACACACGTTTCTGACACTGGAGTCTCCTCATCAGTGCGCCCTACGGGAGCAGGTGGAGACCGGGCACGCGGCATGGGCACCTGCACGCTCAGCTGCGCGCACCTTGTTATTGCTGCCGCCGCGTGAGCACAGACAGCGACTCTCCGCCAGAGACCACATTCCGACTCTTTCCCCGTTACTCAGTCTAGCTGTCGTGTTCGCGTTACAACTCATCTCATTTTACCGTTTGTTTGACCGGCAGACCGGGGATGTGTTTTTGAGTGTGCCCTGAGGAGCAGAGAGAATGTCAAATAATGTGCGTTCTTGATCGCTGTCATCTCGATCCCCTGTGTGTTGACCATGAGTTCTGGTGCTTTGCTACAGTTTCTCCAAGCCTAGTTCAAACAGCATAGCTTTAGGGGAAGGGGGATTGCTCATATTCCCTCGCACAGAACCTACAGTTTATAATTATATGCATAGCAGTCGTACATTGTTGAGAGTGTTTCTTACATCAACTACATCGAAGTGAATCAACTTTATGAAAGTTTGGATATAATGGGTTACATGCCTACATGTGTCTCCCAGGTCTCAAAGTGTATCAATTACAAATAATGTGTGATTCTACAAGCGTGTAGTGTCTTTTTCAAGAGACACAAAAAAAACATGTTATGGAGTCTTAAATATATCCTTCTTGCCACTCGGTCCAACATGGACCGAACATCATCTTCAGTAATCCAATTAAACCTGAAAACCCAGAGCTCGCGCGCAAGGCACGTATTATTTTGTCCCCTTTCTCTTTCAAGATTCTGACAAGCGTATTGGTCCCCTTGAAAGAAAGAGTCAAGAGCTGTCTTTCATCCCTGAGAGCACTGAAGGTCTATAGACCCGATTCAAGACGTTGAAAGAATTCTCTTGTTGTCTGTGTCCCGAAGTTAGGACTTGTGTGATGTCTTTTGTGTGTGTTGTTTTTGTAACACAGTCGTCAAGTCTAGCCGAAAATGCTTGTTACATACAAAATAAACATGTTCTAAGATAAGACGGCATAATTGTTCAAAACGGAAATTAAGTAGGCCCTTAATGGATCAAGCAAACAAAGCATTCTTAGAAACAAGGCAAATAGCTCATGTTAAATTGCCAAATTATTTATCATTGTGTGGCTTTTATTTAAATAATAGGCTATATTGATTATCGAACGAATTATTTTAACATTCTCATCATTGTGTAGCCTATAGGCTCTCTAAGATAATTGAACATTTACAGGAGGATCTTTTACACAATATAGGTTACAATTATTTTACCTCAGAAATCGTCTTCAACGAAATTGGAGTTCTGATGAACTGTTTTCCAGCTTCCTCTGTCTACAGAGCGAATTTGTTTTTTAAAGACCATTCAAAGTGTCATGTTGTTCATAGCAATATTTAATATTTATTGTTCTTAATGAACAGTAGAGCACGTATCATTGGAAATTATTTTTTTATTTCTTAAATAATCGTAGGCCTAGCCTACTATGGTATGATCATATAAACCCATCCGATAGCGGACAGAGTTTGAGGACGGATTTAAACTTTGGCTGTACAAACTGCAAAGCAATTAATATTATGCCACGCAACATCCATATTGTTGGCATTCAGCAATGACAGGTAATTGACATTAATCCGCTCTCTCTGAGACTCAGGGGGGAACTAAAGTAAACGGGGATACGGTTAATGAAGCACCACTTGCCCTTTGAATCTCGGTCACAGTATGTAGTGGCGAAGTTTGAACGAACTTTATCCCTTCATTTTAGTAGCACGCGTCATAAAAAAGTTGGAAGCACGTAAAACCGCATGGAACGAGCATTCCAGGGATATTTACAGGTGATAAGGTTTCAGATCATTTTTCTTTTACCAGAATTAGTTTTCCCTTTCGACTAAGACAAACCTTATTTTGCCTTCTTTATTACCAGAAAACGTTTTAAAATATAATAGTTTTATTCAAATTGTGTCTAATGGCTTGTAAAATATTTTGAACTGAACTTCTCACATTGAATTCAGACTAGGAAATTAAAATAACATTTTAATGATTGACTTTTAATCATGCAAGCACGTCAGAAACCCTTATTTATTGGAAATATATGCTGATCATATGTGGTGCTGCAAATTGTCAAGGTTGCATCAGGGAGTGCGATATTTCTCTCTGGGGAGTAGCAGTAAACTTGACATTTGCCTCCCTTTCTGACCATCACTGTGAGCCTCACTGTCATCTAGCACTAATAAATAAGGCATTTCCGTAAACATAGAATGGTTATCCTTATTATCATCTATATCATGAGATGTTCTCCCCTTGCACCGTGACAGGCCGACAGTTTCTGGGATGTGAGCAGGATTCCCCCATTCTCAGCTGAGGAGTCACGGCCTCATCTCCGCTCTGCAGCGCGCAGCGTCCTTCTACAGGAGCCGTCGTAATGAGGGTTCCCGTGGGGGCCTCCCGGTTGGAGAGGTGTCATAACCCCGCCACGGCCATGGAGCCAGCAGCGCACGCTCACACCTTCAGTCCCGTCTCCCCCGGGCTGCGCCTGCCGCAGCCTCTTCACTCGGAGTTCACGTTCAGCGCTCAAGTTTTGACAGCCGTAATAATGGGCACGGCAACACCGAGAAACACAAGGGAGGGGCAGGTTGTGTATTTGAATGTTTCATAGGAATGTAAGAAAATAAAAATTTCATAATGTATTGAGACAGGCCATGATCTCCCAACATCAGGACACCTGAATCCTGTTGTTTAAGCCACTAAGATGAAGCCAAGGAACAATTGTGAACATTGGCTTCATCATGTACCATAAAGCAAGGAGGTGTACCATATAACTAATGACACGTTTTCACCTATTAGACCACCCTCTTATAGACATTTGAAATGAGGCTGGCTTTTGGCATGAAAGAGCATGTCAAATGTTCTGGATGACAGTACGAGGGCAGTGATCATACTTTACAATTTACAGGTGACCTCCACTCACGCCTCCACGTTGTTTCAGTCATGGATTAGGCAGAAATCTCTGAAAATAGTATCTTCAGCAGAAACATAAATATCCCCCTGTTGAAATGGACTATATTTCACTCCTATATGTTTGCCATTATTATCATAATATGCATTAATATGCCGTTGGTTCTGACGCCGTGTCAGTATGATGGATCTGCAGTGCGAGTTGGTGAGATATTCTGTCATTTACCATGGCAAGTGTCAGGAAGAGAGCAAGAGGTGTAGCCCCCCAATGGGGCCGGCCTAATTATACAATTAGTCTTGTGATTAGGACAGTCCAGCGGTAGTGCCCTCTGGGACACACCCACAATGTTATGGACGTTATACATCAAGCTCCATCAAGACAACCAGGGCTTATCTCTAAGAGGTGAGCTAAGTTCAGTTTGTTTGACAGTTTTGAACTTTATATAAGAAAAAGGCAATCAAAACAAGGATATTTTTGTGAGTTTGTTAAGCCGATCAGCCAGCAGAGAGTGAATGGTGGTGTCTAAACCACCAAGAAATGTATGTATGTGGTAAATTAGTATAGTTAGACCACATATTTAAATTTAAGATTCCTATATGTTTATTGTATGCACCTTCCTGCCAAAGCAAATTTCTTGTCTGTGCAAACTTTCATGGAGAATAAATCCCTTTCTGATTCTGATTCTGAAAGGGCATCAACGGAATGTTGGCCTCAGGGTTTGAGGACTTCTTGTGCTTCTATATCCCTGGCAGAGCAAGATCACCATGAAACTGACTCCAAACTGCCACTGTTAAATGAACACATACAGAAACCGTCCTCCCGCTTCTCTCGGAAACCGTTCACGTCTGTAGATAAACAGGTTTTCTTACTTCTAACTCATGTCTACGACTGTCACAGTCATCAAACCCAATTGGAGGACCTTCGGAAAGACCACCATTGGCCCAAAAATATTGGGTAAACCCTACAGAATCCTCAATCCTCAACATGAATGTCAAAAAACGTCATGTTCATTTATCTCGTAACATCTTGAACTATTTCCCCAATAACCCACCTCACTCTTTCTTTGAGCCCTTCCAAAGTCAGTTAGAGGTGCGTCCCATATCTTATAGCCTATCCACATCTATTTTTGAGCTTATCCCTGGTCAGTTGGAAACACAAAGTCCCCCATTATCTCTAGTCCCATATTCCGAAGCCATAAAGCCCATATCTGTTGTTGCCAATCCCAGAGGTGAGTTATACAGAGAGGTGAGTAGTGTTGTGATGTTTTAGATCCATCCTGCTCTACCTCTATATGGAACCAGAGGGAGGTCTTCCTTCTGCATGGCTGGTGACGCATTGAGGCCCTCTCCGAGGAGTCCTCAGTGCTAGCTTACGGGCTTATCGCCCTGGATTAGAACTCCATTGAAGAGAAGGGAGTTATAGGGGACTTATAGGGGTTATTCAGGCACCACACTTTGAGAACTTGCCTACAATAGGCTACAGAGGGACTTCACAATGTGGAGTTAGTCAGACCCCCTACTGCATTTGTATGCGGGCAAAGCTTGCGACTGACTTAGTGACTGGCCAGATTTGGGTCTGCTGTTTATTTGATAAGATTTGTATCTGGTGTGTTATGTCATTGTTTCTATGATTTTGTTTGTGTCTCCCTACCGGTTGGTACCTCAACAGACCATCACCCATCACCTTGTTCTCTTCTTTCTCTTCTTTCTCTCTCTCTCTCTCTCTCTCTCTCTCTCTCTCTCTCTCTCTCTCTCTCTCTCTCTCTCTCTCTCTCTCTCTCTCTCTCTCTCTCTCTCTCTCTCTCTCTTTCTCGCTCCTCTCTTTCTCTTTCTCTCTATGCTTCCCAATATCTCTAACCCCTAGTCCTGCTTCTCACTATTTCTATTTTTACTCTGCTTGTCTTCCCTTCTGTGGACGGTCCTGCTCACCTCACCTCTCCAGCTGTGAGAGAATGATTTCTTCCTCTCTGAATGCTGACCTTTTCTACAACGAAGGGTAGGCATTCGGGGCTAGTCCTCTGATGTTGCAGGCTTGATAGTTCCACACAAATCTGGCAGGAGATACCAATCACTGCCCACATTGGAAGGGGTGATGGTGAAAAAAGAGGGATGGAGAATGGGGGTAGATAGATATGGTTCATCGGAAAAGGTGTTTGTTCAAATGTTATGACCCATCCTGAGGCGTGTCATTAAGATACAGCTTTGGGTATGAAAGAAAACGATACAGACTTGAAATTGGGCTGCAGGGGTTGGTGATGGCAAATGCTATCACTTGAAAGGTTAAGAAATCAATTTGGGTTTCTATTTTGTCTTCCTGTCAGGACAGTGTTGTTGTTGGAGATAACTTCTGCGGCAGCATGTCTTCACCGTTTTTTAAAGCATTTCTCTCATACCAATCGCTTTTGAAGAAAGAGGGAATTCGGTACTATAAAATTGGTTTTCATTTAATTTAAAGTTACAGAGAACAAGCTATGGTCACTGGGCCTTTGTCAGACCTTATTTAACATGACCGTTGACTGAGAATAGGCTTTTTGTTTCATCAATGACCTCAGACAGCTTTGGAAGTGCCTACATGCATTAAGTTCAGGACAACAATGCAGAATTAAGTGTGAGCACCAAAGCAGACAAAGGGTCCAACCATTAGCTCTGCCAAGCCCCATCTTCCTTCAGGATGAGAGGATATCTTTGTGGTCCAGGGTTGACACTAAAAAGACAAAGTCTCAGACAGGATCGTCTCATTACATGACTTGAACCAGACTACACGTACTACACTATCAGTTGTGATTATGGTCAACTCTCCATTCTGCTTTAACAGGTTTTAAGGTTTTACAGTCCCAATGACCCACCAGGTGTTGACTGCCAAGGCTTGCATGATAACCTGAGACAGCTACGATTAGACCAGAACTCAATCTTGTTCCACATCTGAGGCCTGCATGACCAAAACATTAAGTGACCAAACCGCCTCTACCACCACACAGCCAGCTGGCTAACACACCATCACGACAACACACTGAACCAAACATCCTACATTTACAAGCTTCTAGCAATCCCCTGTAACACAGGAGCAAAGAGCACTTAGCCAATGTCCGTACTGCATAAGCACGCTGATCTTCCCCTCCTTCTCTACCTTCTGTCCAGCGGGCTGAAGCGGGGCCAGGTATGAGGCCCTGGCTTGGACACTCGTCCGTGGACGACCTTGCTCTCTTCACCTGCTGCCTTGGAGGGGCTCCCAGACCCGACCATGGGGCTTTGGACCGGCACCAAGTCTCTACCCCCACAGATGTTACTGAGCGCCTGATATTATGTCAGCTTCTCTGGGATGGAGACAGGCAAGAGCAGGGTGATGCATCTGCTCTGCTGTGGAGGGGTGGATGAATGAAAAGTAGCCAAAGGCGTGATGATAACATGATGACAGGAGAGAGGGAGGGAGATACATTAATAAATAAAGAGAGGAGAGATATGGAGTTATCCTATAGCTGTAAGGTAGGCAGTTATATAAAAATCTGGTAAATTACCTGGTTTATAAGAGTTCTTTGACTGAATCAACCGTTAAACAACAATAACTCATCTTTCGTGTCATCAGAAAATGTTTTGCAACTTTTTGGGTTGGCAAATAGGTCCACACTTTCCTTTGAATATTCTAGAATATTCACTTTGAAACATTAATTCATATGAAAATATATTATGTATTTGCAGATTATATCAGTCTGTCTAAAACTGTGGGACAGCTATTTGATTTAGCAGTGTGTTGTCAGTTTCAGATGATAATGTTCAGGCCCTGCATTTACAAAATGTTAACATTTTTCATTCACTGCAGTAGATTTTCATTTGACAAATTATCAATACAAATATAGTCTAATTTAATGACCCCTTTATCTAATGAATGTTATGATTGCAGTAACCTGGCTACATGTTTCAGGCCAGCTGAAAGAGCATTTCCATTTTAGGCTAAATCTTTTTTGGTCTGTTTTGTACTAACCCCCAAACCGGCAGCCTTTCGGATTCATATAGTCCAGGGTGTTCTGAGTTTACTGTTGCCATTAAGTCACTGTTTCTTTGTCTGAGTCCAATGTCTTAATCTCATTAAGTGTTTTTGGTGAGTGATTAGCTTTCTTCTCAAACCTGAAAATGGAAATTATAGGCACCTTGACATTTGGGACCACACCGCAAGTGTGCTGCCCTAAATATGCAGGGTGGGAGCAGACATGACAACATACACCATCTCAACAGTGTAGCTAAATCAATTGACTTTCAAACGGAAATCAGCCAAAGACATACAAAATGCATCCAGCCCATGACACAAGTCCCGTCGGCTTTTCCTCTCTAACGTGTTAGAAAAATCCAGCTTTTCACAGTTAATTACAAGTACATTATGATGTGCTCACTAGGTAATTGATTTAATGAAGTTCCTATAAAACTATTAAGACTCGGTATAGGTCAGGCGAGTGCCCCCCCCCGGCGAGCCCATTGTAGGATGTTTAACTCTAGCACTCCTTTCGGAAAGACATAGGGGCTAATAGGTGAAACCACAGCTGCTCGAATAAGGGTCGAGCGAACCGAGAGTTCAGATTCTATGCTTCCAGACCACGAACATCCAGTCACCCAGCCTCTAATCCAAAGGGACAACACATTTCCTCAACTTTTCCAACTACCCAACTTTCCTGTAGTTACAGCACATAGAGCTCAGGTTACGGCTTCGTTTTTCTGTTGGGTTATCCCTTCAGAGACTAAAAGTTGTCATTCGTTCGGTCAATCTCACTTCTCGGTGTAATTCGTTCTTTATAGACAACTTTGCATATACTCACTGCGCGAGAAACAACGTGCCCTTTTCCGCTTGATAAATGCTGTTCCGTGTGTTATCTTGGGTATTAGAGGTTAGGAGCTGGCCGGGTGAAGTAGCATGTGCAACTGCAACTGGATTCGACTGTTTCTCACTTATTCATGAAACTTAAGCTAGTAGCCAGGTAGGGTGCATGGAAGATATTGGCAAAATGCCTAGAGAATGAATATGTGCCCAGTTTTCTCACTCTAGCATAGCATGCTGATGAGGGGGAGACGGGGTCAGATGTTAGAAAGTAAGAAACTGTCTGTTTGACAAGGAAGAGACAACACGGCTGTTTTAATCGTGTACATATTTTCCGTCATGGGACATGTTGCTTTAAAGGGTCTTAAGAGTGCCAAAACAGGTGGAAAGTTACTAAATGGTAACTGGTCTCAGACATTTAACACATGGGTTGGGTGAGGTTTTTTTTTTGAATATCAAGAGAATATACTGAGTCAACATTTCCCTACTATGTTTGTCTTCGGCTATCGAAGATAAAACATAGACAAAAAAGCAAAATATAATTTCATGCAACACTAAATGCAACAACAAGTGTTAGCCTAAGTGCATCCTGAGATCCCTGTCAAAATATTGTAAAATAAAAGTAAGATGGTATATCCTTTTTCAGCATTTAGTCTTTTTGAGAGCATTACTATTTCAACATAGGCACCCAATGTATTACCACAAGCAACTAGTTTATTCCCATTTCGATTTACCATATTCTAAAAAAGTATACAACAGAAAGAATATTTTATAGACATATTGTTTTGTGTTTATAAAAGCTTCCTATTTACAGGAGTTTTCGAAGTTCAACATAAGATGGAAGAAAAAGGCTCTGTTAAAGCAATTCTATTGGGTGATCTCAGCTTTCACTTTAGGGTAGGCTATTTAATTTGAAAATGTGGCATAGCCATCTAAAATAGTAGTATAATCTCTCTCATGGCTCTTTCTTCAAATTAGAAAACGATTTTCTGCTTCATGGGGACGTTTTAGTCACAAGGTGTTGCTGTTCTGCTGTGTTTAGACACTGCGCGTCTTCTTTTTATGTGGGCCCATATGTTTCTGTCCAAAATCTGGTATGAACAGACTTGACCATGACACTATTTTTAGTTAAAGAAATTACCACTGGCTGCCGTTGCCTTGAGTTTGTAGGTTAACGGTAGCCTACAATCAGTATATACTACATCCAACAACAGAAACTTTTACTTTGTTCAGGCAAAGGATCACCTCAAAAACATTTTAATGTAGTCTTTGTGTTGATGCTCAGAGAAATGACTAGCTAATGCTTGTAAACTCTGACAAGACAGCGTTTGTTTTGGTTCTACGGTCGTCTGAGAAATTATCATTCAGCCCTTATAAAGGACGAAATGAGAGAGAACGAGCCCCGGTTTCACCGCGACTTTTGCTTTGTCCTCTCCCCAGTGGCGTCTGCATGTCTGACTCTGCCTGTTACTGATTTGCAGGCAGCATGTTAAGGTGGCCCGTGTAAGTGATTTCCACGGGCATCCCACTAAAGGAGAACAAATCGCTGACAAAGGAGTGCCTTTCCTATTCAGCAGCGTCGTTAGGACAACCAAAAAGTATTCCTCAGATAATAAGTTCTACTTCAAAGAGCTTCTCATTGAACGGTGACTGCTTCACTCCTTTTATGAAGTGTCTCCTTTTCAAGCCGAGGGAACCGTCTATTTGGTTATTTTTCATCGTGTTTATTTTGCAACATTCAGGAGGACTTGTTTTAGATAAATGCATGAATACTCTACCCATGTCCAAATAAATGTTGTGAACAAAAGCGAAATGCAAAGCAAGAGTGCTTCCCATAAACAAACCTAATTAGAAGACACAACATTTGTAGGACCTAAGGGAAGCTCTTGAGACCCCCAAAAAGGTCAAAAGCCCTACAACTGCTGCTTTTTCTATAAATTAGGACTCACATAGCCTATAACTTGTTTGCTTTTTGCCATGGTATAGTTTCTGGTGTGGCCGTTGCACCTGCTAGAGTGGGAGCTAAAAAATAAGTTGAGAATGCTTACTTCTGGCTTTCCATTCAGCTATATCCAACCGAAAATCACCGGTGCCGAACAATATCACAATCTCAAAAGGCTACATATCTCAATGTGGACCGACTCAAGGATTCAAAACGTGCGTGACGTATTATGGGGACTTATTATGGGGTCTACATTGAATGAAATATTACCTGTTACCTCGTGACCGTACCACTCCTGTAATTGTTTTACCGAATGACCTGTTCATGTGGCGAAACCTGTCTCCGTAGCGGTGACAAACATGCACTTGCACATTAGGCTGTTCCTCTGTCAACAATGTATTTGCGGTGACACATGAGGCATTTCTGGAGTAGGTGCTCAGAGTGCTTTGATGATAGTTCATTTAGTGGCAGTTAGTGTTGTGGACCAGACATATTCAAATGTGAGCGTCTCGCTCCCCAATTGCCATAGAAATCCTAACGCACCATGAAGACTGGCAAAGCGTCCAGCCTTCCGTTCAGAAGTAGCGGCCTTTGAAGTGGTGCACGACTCGCGTTGGTCAATTTTAATTCTATAGACGGGACAGGGGAGATTGTGCGTTTTAATGGTGAAAATAAGAGGGGGACTTGTTTCATATACTCTATACAAGGTCCTGCTTATTGTCAGATATCTTTTTATCTTTTATTTTTCCCATGAATGATTCATGCTCGCTCTGCTTTGTGCTGTCCCGCCTTTCAGAAAGAACGCCATTAGGGGTCTGTAAATTCCGCCATTAGCCTAGTGATTAGACCAGCCTCAGAGTTAGTGGTTATTCCTGAGATATCCGTGTACTGGACTGTAAGACAATTCAAATATACATATTTCATTTACAAGTCTAGATGTTCAGCCACTGTTCAATGTTGGTAGCATGCTTGAAAACCTCGAGTTTCAATCGTCAAACTTTGTGTAAGGTTGCTGATGTGACCTAAGATCAGAACTCAGCATTATATTTCTTCTTCTTTCTAGACACATCGGTGCACTTTATAAATGAAAATGTTGTCTGTCCTAAAAGACACTTGTTAACTACATGGCCTGGAGTGTTTATCCAGGTTAATCATAAACTTGTGTTGTCAAATTTATCACGAACATCAAGGGTCTGCACAATCAAATCTGGTTCACCATCACGTTTTATCCATCATAACCAACAGTACCATGCGCCTCAAAGACAGATTACTACAAAGGGCATGCGAGAAAAGGGATTTTCACATTACACAGCCTATTCAAGTAAGAATAATTAGTTTTTTTTTCCTTTACAGAACACAGTAAAAAGCATCAGTTAATACATTTCACCAAAATTGATATTATTATTCTTTGGTGTCTCTGTAATTCCAGCACGACATTGATACCAGCAAATAAATTACAATGTACAAAACATGAAAACTACAATAACATTCACGAGCATCAATACAATTAATATACAAATGCGTCAGGGACAAAGCCTGTCAGCCTACATATTTAGGTTCTCAGGGGACTTATTCGTACTCTTTAACGAGCGTAACACCTGTGTATTTTTTTGTTGTTGCATAAAATATAGTCTTAAATAGTTCTTAAATATTACAAAATTCCATCCAAACATAGCTATTGTATAAATTTTTTCAAACTAATGTATGAACCCTTTAAGACACTTGTATGTTTATCATATATTTCCGGGTGATATATGCCGCTGTATGCTGTTGCTGATCTAGTTAATCTTGTTTACATTCCTGACCTCATCTCAACTGATGCATCTGGTGTAATGGATATTTGGACGAATTAAATGAAAAATGCAGCTTCATTCATATTTGCAAGTTAGCTACTCAATATGCTGGTCAGCGACTACTGATGGCAACAGCGCTGGTTTCTTGTAGCCTAATACTCTGGGGTTATACAATAATGGATAAGGCATGTTACCTAAATACAAGTCGAGGGATTGCTAATGTCGATCAGGTAAATGACAATTTAACCTTCATCCCCAGTTGAGGGGTGTATGTTGGTCTTCCTGTACACATTTCCTTTTGAGAAGGCTTTTGCTTCTCAGAATAAAACAGTTAGGCCTACATCTAAGCTATGTGACTCATGAAACAAATCTTTGAATGACTGAATATTCTGTAGCTTTAGCAACAACGTACATGCCTACTGACTATTCCAATCTAAATAAAGTGTTTGTGGTTGAACAGTGCTGTAATGTTCATACATTCACTTCATTCCAGGGAATGTTAGGGCTCATATCAAGGCATGTTTTCCTCATAGTCTGTTCTCCACCGCATTTTAGGCTACTTGATGTTTAAAATCGTTGATATGCTTATACAGTTATTAAACTCCTACCCTTAAGGGCCAGTATTTGTTTTACCGGTAGGGAGATGACGTGGGGAATAAAATATGTCCTGTCTGTAAACATTAGAGCATTGTTCTGGGGTCTGAGTGTCTGAAAGAATCCTCATCGTCCGAATCTGACGTTGGCACATCGCTGGAAGGAGTGTGGAGGTGGTTGGGTCCCCCGCTCCCTTGGCACACGTACCACTCATTGAGGTTGGTAACCTGAGGCGAGAGGTTTGTGGACCGGTTCCTGTGCGTTTCAGAAGAGGGCGAAAGGGGGGCGCCTAGAGGGTTCGTGGATGAAAGGTAGGAAGCGTTGGTGGAGGGGGGCGGGGGGGATTTGCAGTGGACTTTCATATGCTTTCGTAGTGAGCTGGGGTGTGTGTAGGACTTGTCACAGCCGCGCACTTTACAGTAGTAAGGCTTGTCACTGGTGTGGACGTGAGAGTGCTTCTTCCGGTCGCTGCTGTTGGCGAATTTCCTGTCACATCCATCAAATTCGCACTTGAAAGGCTTCTCCCCTGAAATAAATAAATACATATCATTGCATGGCAAAGTCAAACATGATATCATCTATGATACGATAACATCAGTTGGTTATTTCAAAGTCATTACAGTCAGAACAATAACATGAACGTTAGAACCTGTAAGATCGGTCTATTTCAATCATTAATCCTGACCATTTTTGAACACACAATATCAATTTTGCTCTCACTCACACAAATATCAATTAATTTCCCGCACTTTCAACATAGCTGTTCACATGCTAGATCAAAAGTAGGCCAACAGCCTAATTGAAACCGTCGCTTAACTGCTTGGTAACATACCACTTCCAGTGTAATTACTCCATAAACGGTCGGTGTGGCAGCCCACTCCGCCGCGAGGCCTTCCTCCCCGACATACCTTATTTATTATACATCTCCACCGCCACCACTTCACTCCCTTATATAGGAGGCATGTCCATTGCTTAACACGTGTAACATGTCATACTCATGTGGCCTACTCATGTACATGGGGAGAGGATGTAAACTCAGTGCCACAATGGACAGTTTCAATGGAAATGAGTCAGAGGAGAAAGGTGCTGACGTTATGTGGTATATTTTAGGCTAAATAAAGACTAGAAAAAAAGAAGTAGAAACAGGTGCATGGGTTGATTGCTAAATTCACTGTTTGGAAAATATTTGCTTGATTCATAATGTGTGGCATCAGGGTTGAGAATAATCACATACGGAAAAATAAGGGACCTTGAGGTCGTTCCGTTGAATTCCGATCAATTTACTAAACATGGCCACATAGCATTGGCATAGTGAGATTGAGAATGCACAAATTCTGTTCTGGTGGAATAGATTGCCTTGTATAGATTTTGAGTGACTGCTCAACATGTTCCGATGGAACAGTACTTTTGTTTAGATACGACTTTTAGACTAAAACAAAATGTAGTTTATGTTATGGTTATACAACTAGGCTACTGATGCTAAACAAATATAGCCCATAGCATGTTTCTTTTGAACCCTGACTGCCATATTTTGTTTTAGTCAAATGTCAAAAGACAAATAACAGCACTTGTTCCAGCCTGAACAAAATGCATTGAGTGATGTGTTTAGTCAATAGCTCAATGCATACTCCCAGAGCTGTAAACGTCCATGCGGACTGAGAACCATTACGCGTATTCTACCAGGAGCACTCATTTGGAAGTACGTAAGCACGTTTTACAAACCATATGCTCTAATCCTCCCACGTTTGTCCCCACGTCTGTATGAGTAAAATAGCGCATGCTTCAAATACGAAATTAGTGACTTACATTAAACTGCATGTTAACTTAATTATTGTATAAAACTACTCCCGTTACTTTTACGCACGGTCACTGTCCCCGACTGTTTGAATAGCAGCTTATACTCGTGTATTCAACCATTCTACACTGTTTCACTGATACAAGGATAATTTGTGTTTACATGCAGTTGTAGTAGATAATCTTGATGCATTTTCGCTTACCTGTGTGAGTCCTCTTGTGAATCTTTAGATTTTCTGACCGGGCGAACACTTTACCACAACCTGGGAATGGGCAAGGGAACGGCTTTTCTCCCGTGTGAACGCGAATGTGATTTATCAGTTTATACTTCGCTTTAAATGCTTTTCCTTCGCGCGGACATTCCTCCCAAAAGCAGACGTGGCTGCTTTGCTCCGGTCCCCCAACGTGCTCTACCGTAACATGGTTCACCAGCTCGTGCATGGTGCTGTAAGTTTTGGAGCAGGGCTTCTTCGAACTTAGTTCCTGGTCGATCCATTTGCAGATTAACTCTTGCTTGATGGGCTGCCTCATGTATCTCAAGAACGCCCCCGCGGCTCCGTGAGGAGCAGAAGCGATGTTCACATTGAGGTTCATGGAGTTGTAGCTATGGAGAGAAGAGGGTCCATAGTGCTCGGGCCTGTGGCCGAAGTGCTCTGGCCTTCCGTAGATGTCCCCCGGTAGACCCAGGCGCATCTGCCCATTGAGGGCATGGTGATGATGAGCACCTGGGGACGATTGGTCGTGAAGTCCAGAGAAAAGTGGATGGGCACCACTTTCCGTGTGCCCATAAGCACCTGTTGGGGAGATGAACATGCCATGGTGATGAGGGGAGGAGGCGGAACTATGCTGGTCGCCAAGTGCATGCATAGCAGAGGCTGAGAGCTCTCTCCTGAGGATGAAGTCCCTGCTGCTTGAGTAGCCTGAGTGGGGGTGAGCCACAGGGAAACCAACTGTGGTCTGAGCAGAAGTGAAAGATGCCGCGGTCTGGGCTTCGGGATGGCTCTGAATGTGCTGAGAGGGACTAAGTTTGAGAGCATTTGTCTGTGCCATGTGCTCGGGTCCAAATGGAGTTAGTGCCACTCCAGGGTCGTTGCCCATCTCCCCAGGGTGCAGGTGGGCATGGTGGGAGAGAGGGTGATGCCCCCCCAACCCCGGGAAGCCTGTCATATTCTGATGAGGAAGGGGTTGAGTCGCTGCCAAATCCGCTAATCTTATCGCCGGATTCCTCTTGCTTAAAGGGGGCTCCATGTCTAAACTATGAAGTCCATCCACACTTACCGCTATTGTTTTTTCCTCTTGCCACGTTATCTAAAACATTACAATATATGTACATAAAGATCTATATAACTTATTTTGTCCTGCCTCTAACTCTGCTTGCTCCTTTTTCCACTCTGTCCTCAAGCGATTGGCAGAACATACAACAGTTGGAGGACACAGTAGGGAATACAGTTTAGAAATGGCACTGCGGGTATTGGACGGATTTCGGTGACTGGCAGTTAAGAGAACGAAGCGATTGGCTGTCGTTCAGCGCAGGGGCTCAGCAGGGTTCCGCCCCCTCACTCTCTATCGCTGTTGACTCCAAAAAGTTGTACTCACGAAGTTACTAGCAAATCTGTTTGTGCTGCTTGCTGTTAACCGTGATCGGAGCACGTGGACAACAGAAATATAGGGCGACTATAGTAATAATAATAAAGCCCCTTTCTGTTACTAGGCAGAAACCGTGGCTAGAGACATTCAGTGCAATCTTCGCAAAAAAAATATATGGGATTACACAAAAAAAATGAGTTGCCGTGTTTTCTGTTCTATCCGATGGTGTTTCGGATAAGTATATCAATAGTCTATTTGTAATTGCATATCGATTACACATCTAAAGAGCCAATGTAGAGTTAAGTGGAAGTCATAGTCTAACTTAACATGTTTAAAGGCCTACCTCCATCAAGACTAGTGTAGGCTACATAATTGCACTAAATACAGAAAAGTCATTGAAGAGTATAGGCCTACATACATAGAGAGCTCAGAAGAGTCCTGTTTTCAAGCATGAATATGCAATAGTTGTTTAATTGCAATGAAAACTTTTGGCGTCGTTGTTTTCATTTATTTCACGTGTTTCATATTTTACCTCAATATAATGATATCTATCTTAACACATTTTGTATGTATTTCGCATTTCATGGGGTTAGTTAATTGGTGAATGTATAATTTTGTGACATTTTTGTGTCGTTGGTATGGTAGACTTGTGATTTTCGAAAAATAACGTGTAGCCTAGACTTACGTTGTTTTTCAGTGGCCTGTCTATGAGCAAAACAAATCACCTTCTCTTGACAACACACTGTATACTGTAAATGTATTTAGAATAAACATGTACGGAACATATCACTCCTAAGTAGAACTTTTAATTAAACTATTAACCATCTATGAAGTGGAATTCGTTTGAAAGGCAAGATGCAGTTGACGGGAAAAGAGACCATTCAAACATGCTAAAAATAATTTAATAATCTGTAGGACGAGGAAAATTCAAATTTAAATTATTGAATCCAATGTGACCCTTAGTATTTTAATAGGTTAATGCAACCAAACCTAAACATTAATTATAAATCGTACGTTTTTGATTTTACACGAACACCAGTAAAATGATTGTACATTAACTTAAGCAGTCATTGTGCTTGGATTCAGTTGAAGTGAGAGTTATTAGATACCTTTCCCCATGAATCAATTTAAAACTGATGTGCTCACTTTTTATGAGCCAGTCATGAGTTAAGTGTGAGGAAACTTGTAAATCTGTATGAGTAGACTTTATGGCACGAGAACACGCCCTCTTGTATGGTCTCTGTTCAACTCAGCAGGGCGTGTATCTGTCATTGATTTAATACGTCTTCATTTAAAGACACCTTAGGAATCGATTTGTGATCGTCAAGTCCAATGATCTTGATGTTACTGTTATTTAAATGTGAACATGGGCAGAGTTTTTGCTCAAGATCTTACTCAAATTAAATCAGTTAATTTAATTGTAAGTCCACAAACCTGTCTTTCTTTGGTTTAGGCAGTTCTATAATATTATGCCTTGGCAACAATTACAAATATTTCCAAGTACATACTACTAATGCTTGTAACTGTTCGACAGGCTACTAAAACTGCAATATTATGCTTGAACTTGAATGTCAGCATGTTGTTGTTGAACTTAAGAAGGAACTCAAACAACTATTGAAAACATTCAATTGATGCTTGGCATGATATTTACTTCAATATTAAATTTGATTATTGCCCCAATACACCTGTGGTATAAACAAAAGTGTTCTCTATGTGTTCTGTCTTTCAGGCTTACCATGCCTAATAACTATGCACCCTACCAAATAATAACAGGAATGTAATTTTTTAGATTGCCGTTATCAGTTGGGATAGTTGGATTGTTTTAGAGAATGTATTGCTTGGCTGACTGGGCTGACAACGTGTTAACAACATGTTACATGTGCAGTTTCAGAACAGGTTCCATAGATTCCAACATTCATCTTCTCATGAGAAATAGGCATCAATTAACAGCAATCAACTGATATTAACAAAATCTATTGTGCACTTGTACACTTAAAAAAAAACATGTGTACAAAAAATTAAAAATTAATTAAGAAATTAATCAATCAATGTACAGTAGTAGCCTGTTGATAGCTGCGATAGTTATGTACACCCAACAATCCTCCTATGTCAACCTAAAAAAAACTAAAAACTAAACTAACAATAATGATAACAATAATTGGATCATTTGCAGGACTCAGATCCTTGACTCTGGAATCAGGAGTATTACCCTTAAATCTGCCCCAACTGCATTGGTGTCTTGCCTATGACAATTGAAAAGATGGGTCTGAGATGTGGTGTAGTCAGAAGAGAGCCCACGTTGTCCCCATCAGTGAGGGTATTGTAGCAGTTGTTGGCTCCCTTCCACATCTCGCATAGGAAGGTTTTGTCTTGTATGAGAGGCCCGAGGAGAAGAGCATCTGACTCCTAAAACAACAACACTGAACAGGTTTTAGTCTCAAATCTAACCCTCGCGGATAAATATGTTTTCAATATCTAGCATACATGTGTATTAATTTACATCAACAACATGGGTGTTCTTGTATCACACAATCGCAGGTGATAAAGGATAGTCATCTGACACTACCTTTAGCAATTTACTTTTAGTTAAAGTATTAATATCCATTAATATAAACTTTCAATTTGAAGTTTGGCATCATGCAGCCTGAAAGGTAAATGATGGAAGAACATTTGAAAAGGAAAAGTGCTTGGTTAATAAAATGGTTATTTTTCTAAGGGGAGGAAAAGGGCAACATATGTGGTCTTAACAGGTCAAAGGTCAAACATCCATGAAACACACAAGGTCATTGAAACCATACAAGTAACCTATTAAAGCGTCAACATATTGATATTGTCAAATTAGGGGGAAAAAACTGCCTAATTCCCTGTACACTTGGCCTCTGGTTTGCCATTCCTGCATAGAGTGGGTTTCGTTTTGTTTGTTAGATATATTTAAATCACGAAAAATAGGTTCATTAATATTTGTACAGAGATCCCTTAGGACTTCAGCACCAGGACAATCACGGTTATTGTCCGTATACTAACATTTTAATTTAATATATATTTTCTATTTTACACTGCATGTCTCCTCCTATATTTCAGGCCATGTGTAACCTGTTGAAATACTGGTCTTTGGGGATTTTCACAAGCGTCTTTCTTCTTGAGGTGACGGGGGCAATTCGAACCCAGAGGCATGTGCCTCTGGCCGATTGAGTTCTCTTTCTTTATAATTTCTTTTTCTTTTTCTCCTATCAAGTGACAGCAAAAGGGGTTTTGTGGTTTTCCAGAGAAATAAAGAACTTCTTAGAGAGGTCGGCAGACGTGACTTTGAACTTGGATCAGCTCCTTCGTTTCCTGCGGTGCGGGTTGAAATAGTCTGGGAAGAATGGTTCACAACGCCAGGCTGCTCGGCTAGGGGCTGGGAGACAGGAGTCCCAAAGTTTTCCTACGTTCCCCTTTTGCCTTACCCATTATTTATCGTTAGAGTGTTTGGGAGCAGAGAGAGAAAGACAAGGGCCAGTTTGATGTGTTGGAACAGGATAACTTGTGGGACTTGAGTTCAATTAAAGTGTAAGTAAACTTCCTTTCATCTAACGCTAACATGTGAATGAGCAGCTGTTGTTTGGCTTGCTGTAAACGTAGATTCAAAAGATTTACCCATTGCAAAGGTTGTGAGTTTATGCGCCCAGTCATTCGCTTTGACAGTAAGGCTGCTTTTTGTAATTATTCTTACCATGCATATGGACACTATAGCCAGGGGATATATCTCAAAACCAGTTTGATCTTTTGTTTGTGGGCTAACAACAAATGTTTCATATTTTATAAAAACATGTCCATAACAATGCTCCAATACTCTCCAAGACATAACTTATGTAGCCCAGGAATATTCCGCTTTATTTTGAGCTAACTTAATGTAAATGTACTTATGAATTGCTTATATTATAACATGATATTCCAACAGAGAAAAAAAATATATATTTATTGTTGACTAACAAAAATGCAGGAAACCTGAACATGGGCCATTTAACCTGTGTTTCTGCGCGTGTGTGTACGCGCGTGCGTGCGTGTTTGTGCATGCAGTTGAATACGTGTTTTTGTGGGTCTGCGCTAGCGTGAATATGTGTGTGTTAAAGTGTGCGCGCACACATTGCTTTCCTTCTGTCGTTCCTTCTAGTACGTAGAATGAGAACAGCTTGGCCGGTAAACTAAAGAGTAAGGATTTACTCTCAATAATACTAAATACCAATCTATTAAAAACAAAACTGATAATTGCCGAAAAAGCACGATTCTATCCGTAAGATTAGAAACATATGTATCAGGATTGTTATCTATTAGATTATGTATCCGACTGTCCACCATATGGAACAACGTCATTTAAAATCCGGGACACTATATGTGCAAATAACATTTTTTTTCCTTGTCAAATTGAAAAACGTCAGCTAAAACCCTCATCACTTTACTGACAACGTTTAGTTAGTTCAAAATATGAATGCGTAATACGAAACAGTTACTAAGATAAAAGTCTGACCATTAAACATCGTTATTTTCATTCCCATTAATATATTTGCCGTTTTTTGAAGTATGGGCCGGGCTATTTACTTTCATATCGCAGGGCTTGAACTGGCTTTTTTGTATGCGTTCTGCACCCATAAGGTTGGACTGTACACTCAACCCTCTGCGCCACTAGGAGCCCTGCATTTGGTGTCCTTGCTCTTTCGCGAACTCTTGCCGCTGAGTTAGGCTGTATATTCACTTAAATATAACCCTATTGCCATTCTTACATTATGCATAACAACCTTTCCAATAACGGGTTTTAGACACATGTTATGCCCTTTTCTTTCCTCTCTTTCCCATTCCCTGAAAAGCCTCTCCTAAAAAGAAGGCGGTAATTAATAGTGGAAAATGGCGATCAGCTATTAGTCGCTAAATCTGTACCTGCTATTGGAGGGGCACCTGGGATTGATGATACACAGTGGCCAATGAGACTGCGTGGAATGAGTGACCAAGCTCCAGTTAAAGGGGGCGTTAGAGGAGTTAGTGTCAGTCCACGGAGAAAGAGGGACCCTCAGCGATAAACACAGGCAGGCGAGAGAAATAAACACACCAATCGGAACAACAATCCGAGATGCTGCAACAACCCGCTCTGTCACTCTGTGTTACTGCTAAGGACACCTAAGATAATTATTCATTTTTTCGAATGTGTTTAAAAGCAACCAGTTTTCAGTTTCTGGAGGAAAGCGCAAAGGAATCTCTTCACTTCGTTGCAAAGGGATTTTTTTTGTTACAAGTTAACTGGTGAATATAGACGTTCTCCATAAAACAAGACATCCCGTTTTTTCTTCACTTGAGCAGATCGTCTATTTGAACTTTGCTTGATATGATGTTTCATTGTTTGGAAGTTGAGCCTTCCCTTTTCAAGTATACATTTTGAAAAAACATTTTCATAGACTTTGTATTGCTAACATACTGATTACAACGAAATTTGCTTTTAGACATCATGTTACTGGACGCTGGCCACCAGTTCCCCGGACTGGGAGTAAGCACATT
Source organism: Hypomesus transpacificus (assembly GCF_021917145.1). Lineage (NCBI taxonomy): Eukaryota > Metazoa > Chordata > Actinopteri > Osmeriformes > Osmeridae > Hypomesus > Hypomesus transpacificus. Next base: position 15,889,509 of record NC_061082.1, on the reverse strand, counting down.
TGCAAGGCATCACTCAGCGAGCGAGATGCAGGACAGAGACTTGAGTTTAGCACAAAATAGCTTCGTTGACTCGGCACACATGGGTGCGTTCAAACTGAACCATGATCTTTCTCCGGGACAGAGCTCTGCCTTTACCTCCCAGGCACCAGGCTACCCCGCGACGGCTTTAGGGGCACATGCCGCCCATGTCACCTCGTATGCGAGCTCGCCTTTCAACTCTACCCGGGACTTTCTCTTTCGCAGCCGTGGGTTTGGAGAATCCTCCCCGGCGAGTAGCCAGCACGCTATTTTTGGCCCAACTGCGGGGTCTCTTCATCACTCCCATACAGACAGCCAGGGCCACATTCTCTTCCCGGGGATCCATGACCAGCATGGTTCCCACGGATCCCCGAACGTGTTGAACGGGCAGATGCGTCTTGGACTACCTGGGGAAGTTTTCGGGCGCTCCGAACAGTACCACCAGGTCTCCAGCCCGAGAACCGACCCCTACTCAGCCGCGCAACTGCACAACCAGTACGGCTCCATGAATATGAATATGGGGATGAACATGGCAGCTCACCACCACCACCCCGGTGCCTTCTTCCGCTACATGAGGCAACAGTGCATCAAACAGGAGCTCATCTGTAAGTGGATCGACCCGGAGCAGCTTAGCAATCCCAAGAAGAGTTGCAACAAAACTTTCAGCACCATGCACGAGTTGGTCACGCACGTCTCGGTGGAGCACGTCGGTGGACCGGAGCAGAGCAACCACGTCTGCTTCTGGGAGGAGTGTCCGCGGGAGAGCAAGCCGTTCAAGGCAAAATACAAACTAGTGAACCACATTCGGGTGCACACAGGGGAGAAACCGTTCCCGTGTCCCTTTCCGGGATGTGGCAAAGTCTTCGCCAGGTCCGAAAATCTCAAGATACACAAGAGAACACATACAGGTAATTATGAAGCTTTATTGAATTGATATGAATCAATATTTTGCAGATATGTGGCAGTGTTTCGTTATGCAAAAACGTTATAGGCATGTTTAGAATTAGCATTCCATGGTAGAATGCATTAACTCTTCGGAGCATGGCCAAAATGCTACTGCAAACGCAGATGTAATCAGATTATCAGAGTAAGCATATTTTTAGACTGCTAAAGTAGATACTCGTACCAGCAATCAGAGTAGATTTATTTATGGGAGCATTTATAGATCAGTAGGCTGTGTAAAATAGAGAAGCAAGCACAAACCGGTCAAACGTTAACCGTTTCTTTAATTCAGTAAGAATACATTGGATTTCAATAATGTGTTTTATTATGTAACAGTCTGTCGAGGTTTTGTGGTTCGCAAACTTTAAAATGGGTCAAAGGGAACCTGAGGGCTCCAAGATCGAAGCGCATCGCGTGCGTCGAGTAGTAGTAAATCTCATCAACCGGTTTAATGTTTACGCGAGACTGAGCTTTCAAGCTTTGAATCCGGATGTCTCTCCTTTCTCACCACATTGATTTTATTTTCAAACAGTCCATTCAGAAATATTTGGGATTTAGATATTTTAAATTCGTCTTCTTCGAAATGTAGCCTACCGTGGAAATGCAACGTTTTATCTTGGATTTACTCCTCAGGGACACGAGTGCGTTGTTTGTGTAAAGGCCCTATTGTTTTCTCTAGCATGCCGTTGATTCAGGTGCCAGACGAGCCATTACCAGCTTTTCACATTTGAATAATTTTCTTGTAGGATCCGTGGTTGTATCGGACAGTGGTAAACTGTCTAGGTGTTAATTAGATTTTTACTGTTTCTCAGCAAACGGTTCGCTTCCTGCAGGCTACAGACGATGCGCCTTTCTTGTTTGTGTCAGTCATTTATAATTTCAAATAATTAAATTAATCTACGCGTGTTGGTATAGTAACTTAATAAACACACTGATTCGAACGGAGTGTGAAATACAACCATCGAATTGAGTAATTGATTCATTGATTCGGCTAAGACAAATGTTTTGACGGAGTACATTTGATAAATAGGCTAGCAGTAGGCAGTCTTTAAACTACAAACAGCTGTCCCTAAATTAAAACTATAAACACTTGTGAATTAATAACATTTCTATACTACATGCAGAAGTTTTTTTTTACTGGGAAAATAACAAGTGTGTTTCTCTCTGACATTCACTATTCATCCTTTAGAGGTCCATGACCGTTAGGCTACTTCACGTGTTTACAATGACATCTGAAGGCAACTCTTATGATGCTCCTCATTACTTATTAGGTAATGACATTACTTACATGTTGGCTGTCCCAAATAACCGAATCTAACGTGTATTTCTTGATACTTTCAAATAGGAGAAAAACCGTTCCAGTGTGAGTTCGAAGGATGCGATAGGAGATTTGCAAACAGCAGTGACAGAAAGAAGCACATGCATGTGCACACGTCAGACAAGCCCTATCTCTGCAAAATGTGCGACAAGTCCTACACTCACCCCAGCTCTCTTCGCAAACACATGAAGGTAAATGCACTTTGATTATACTGTACCGTGTATATGTGTGTGTAGGCATACAGTGGTATGTTTGTTACTCTGGAAATAGCAGATTATGTGTTAGTGGTCATACTTTCCTCAATTGTAATATTAAGAGAAAACATTTAGATTTTTTTAAACTAAAATGGCTTCCGCTTTTTCAGGTTCACGAGGCTACCCCCCCAGCCTCCGACTCCTCGCCAGCAGCCAGTTCTGGCTATGAGTCCTCCACGCCCCCTGGCCTCGTCTCCCCCACTACCGAGACCCAAAACAACAACAATCTATCCCCCGCATCAGCCGTCCACAACAACGGCCACAGCAGCCTATCGTCCAATTTTAGTGAATGGTATGTCTAAGACTAAACCGAACAAACGATCCATTCTCAAAATCGGACCATGGAACGCAAAGATTGGGACACATTCGTGCACGCACTGAGGAGGCAAAACACAAACGTTTCAAAAGCACTAAAAGCTCATCGAATCCACCAAGGAACATGACAAATTAGCCAACCAACAGAGGAAAATATGTAATATATTCAAGTTGTATTCAATATTGTAAATAATTACTAAATGCCCTTTCCCATTGATTGTGATAGATTTTGTCAGTCTTTTGATGTATAGATGTTCCTTCAATGGTAGCTATTTCTCTAACTGGACTTATAGTGCACATACTACAATAAAGGTGTATTATGATGTTAAATATTGTGATCTTAAGGCAAATTGATTGTAACTATACTAAACATCTATAAACTGGAAAGAGTGCCAAAGTCAACACTTAACTCAAACAGACCACAATATTTTGCTTGTGAATGTATATTTTAGTTTGCTGGGCTTAACTTGTGATGTTTTGTGCTTTGCAAGTTTGAATTGTGAAATGCTATCTGGAAGATTGTGGGGACAATAAACGTCGTGCCGTTCGATTTTCTGCAACTACGCCCTTCCTTTTGTAAATATCAACTGCCATATTTATCCATTTGTAATTAAATTATGGTATTTACTTGCTACAGATGAAACAATATTTATAAAGAATGTTTCTTTACTATAAATATGTACAATGATGAGCTAAACACGGGCAGTTGTTTTGTTATGTGTTTAAGAGGTGTTTCCTTCATTATTGTGATAAGAATTTTACTGCATACGAATATAATAAAAGGTGTTGCAAGTGATAAAGTACAACTCTCTCGAATCTCGTTACTGTCAAAACATGGTCATGCATTAGAGAAGTTACGCCTCAGTCGAACAAGCGAACTCAAAACCAGATCAAAACCAGATTTCGAGTGTTTGGTATTTGTGGAACAGTCACTGGCGCAACGGTGTTGGTGTCTAGGCAGCAGGGTAACATTTGTTGGCTGCTAGCGTACACACCAGACTCAGGACCTTACTCATCAAAATTCAATTTGGGATTTTCACTTGCCTTTTCGTCTGTGAATTAAAAGGGCATGCTGGAATTTGGTTGAAATCATCCCTCTGCATTTTCTCCAATCTGTTTGGAGATCCCCTCCCCCTGGCCGGTCACTTCAGGGACCGAAGTGCATGGTTACAGCGGCAACGAACTTGAACTTGATTCGACTCTGGTCAGAGCTTTTGTGAATCCATCTAGCCTTTAGTGTCAAATAGGCTACCCATATAGGCACCTTTTTTTAAAAGCCAACTAGGCCTACTCTACACGATCGTGTTTGAGTTTGAAAAATAAAGCCGCAAGCATTCTTCTTTTTGTAGAAGGGAGAGGTTAATCAAGATTACATATATTGCTGATACAATAATGGTACATTACAGTTTAATGCATGCCCCCCAAAATCATATAAACTGTTTGATGACTTTTCTACACAGGTTACGTGGTTCAGAGATGACTGTAGACGCAGCATAGGTCCTCTTATCGTGCAAGGGACGGAGGTAGAAACGAGGCACCTTTTAAGAATGACAACCTGTGAAAGGTTGTACAGTTTAGCACGTTAGAGAGAAAAATATAGGTTTATCAAAGTCTTGGTTTGGGTGTTATACACGCCGAAGTCAGGTATCGTCTCTTTAAGAAGCAGGATAAGCAATACACGTTGACAGAAGTGGAGGGTGTAAATCTTTTCGTTTGTCCACACTGTTGGTGAAAAAAGGTGCACAACGCGTAAAACAAAAGATGAAGACAGGGACCATTTTCACAAATCAATCGAGCGACCACGGTTGTGTAATTTCATACCGGTTGTTAGCAGGACACTATGGTGTCTATACTGTCTCAGGAATGTTGTGACTGGACTTCATTTTACTGCACGTACCTTTCATTGCAAAGACTGACTCTCTTCCCTGACCAAAGAAAACCCTGTCTACGGCACTGTGTACAGTTTGTAGGCCCTATGTTATTTTTCAGTATTTTTGAATGTGAGCATACCGCTGCTGAACGAGGTACCCGAAAGCAGTATAGGACAGGTTTTTTATGACAGTAGTCTACCCTATATGAAAGAGGTTGTATTTCCTAATTGCCCCTTCGTGCGTGGGGCGGAAGTGCGGGGTTTCTCATGAGCAGGCTTGGTGTGGTGACCTCTTTCGCGGAGGATGATATGACCTGTGGGGAGCAGGAAAGGTCAGTACCACGCGGCGCATCGATGCTTCTTCCTTCTCAACGCATGCTGCTCCGATATTGATCCACGAGAAGGATGAGCTTTTAGAAAATAATATTTTTCTTCGAGGAGAATCATAGTTAACCCCTGTAGCCAGGGCCTGTGATAAGCTGTCGATGGGAAAAAACCTTTTGGTTTGGGGCTGACTGTCCTGTAAGTCTACCATGGAGTTATAATTTCAACGAAATAGAAGTTGGCCTCTTCTCCTATATAGCTTTAATTTAAAATAACCATTTAATTTCCTAATTTTGTTTTTTATAACCTGTTAAACCCCGTTCAACTTCAAGTTACACTAAGACAGGCTACAGCTCAATGTTTTTTCCTTGTGAGTGTGTGTGTGTGTTTGCACTTTTCGTAAGGCATACGCCTACTCATTTGATATGTAGTTTTTTTTACAGGTTTATAAAGAGTTATCAGTGTTTAGGCCATGTCTGACTTAGAGCAAAAGGGGGCAGGCGGGATGGGAGGAAGGGGGAGGCCGGAAGGGGCGGGGGGTCTACGAATTATATTCATCCCAGTTCTGGCGTCTTACTCTTGCCTCGAAAAAGCCCAACAGGTGTTGTAAAGTCGCTTTACTCCACCAGAGGTCCGTTATAGCGTGCACCTGTGGCAAATTCTCTAAACAACAGCAGGGGTATTAGTCACGAGTGAAAAATATAACGACACTTTATTGTTTTTTAAACATTATTGAGGTGACTTCTAATAAATCTGAATTAATACCCATCTAATTTGCCTTGTTCTCGTGTGCACTGTAACCGCGCAGCTATAAATGGTGGGGTATTGATGAATAACCCATCCCGAAAGTTACTTCAGACTTTAGGTTTAGGATTGGAGTTATATTGTTCAAATCTTTAGGATTTACATGCCCAAAATAACTGAAAGGATTGCTATACATAAGATTATTACCTGAACATTCTCTATTTCTAATCTCTCTCTCTCTCTCTCTCTCTCACTTTCTGTCTCTCCTCAAGCAAACACAAAACACATCACTGCCTCAGGTTGTACCTGACCCCAATCATTTATGAAGTTATATAGTATAAATACTATTTAATATTAACTGGCACGAACAAACATAATAAGGATTACACTGACTGTAGGACTACATTTAGGCCTCGAACAGAACCTTTGCGGATCACAACATCGGAACATATATGCAGTTGGCCTACTAGTAACTAATATATACTAACTGCATATAGTGTTTGGTATATAGGCCAACAAAATAAAACTTTACTTTATATTAGACTTTCCGTAAATGTATGTTGTTAATTTAGGCTACGTGACTTAACTTTGTTTAAGTAGCCGACTGTCTTGATACTTTATAGAGAGCTTGTGGATTCGCAGTTTAAAAACAATTAGCTATGTTAGGCACTTCTTCAAATGTATGCATATTAAGTACAATCAGACAGACTGAAATTTGAAAGAATACAAAATATTTTGCGCCAAGAATGAATTAGCCTTTGTTGTCTAGTGTATGCATCTTATTGACAATCAAACATCGAATGTAAATAATTATGAAATAGCCGAGATGGTTATGAAAATTACAACTTAATACAATGTCATACTTTTATTACAATGAAACCCTATTTGAATAAATTATGCTTTACTAGCCCATGTATGAAAGTACATTTTCGAATCAGCATGATTAGGTTGAAAACACTGCATGCTTGTTGTTCTTACCATATGTCTCCGATCTGTTACCTTTGGGGTTCTACCATTTGTTTGTAAACTGAAGTAGCATGCGCACAGCGTCCATGTACTATGCACAAAGGCTGCCCCTTTGGGCTTCTGCCCAAGAAGCGGCAAAATATGACTAGGGATGAGATCAGGTTACTGTGTCATTGTTTTCGATGTAACTATACTTTAGTTGAAATATTACAAAGCAGTTTAATTATAGCGTACAAATAGACCCGAACTTGTACCCTATAATCTCTGATTTGCAGTGTAGGCCGACAATGACACACACACACATATATATATATATATATATATATATATATATATATATATATATATATATATATATATATATATATATATATATATATTATCATCTGCCTACACAACTTGTTACATGTATTATTGTATCCGTCATTCTTGTAGGCTGTCACATTTTCGTTTTCGTATGGGGTGTTCCCTCTGTCTCGCTGTCATTTCGTGAGAAAAGTAGACCTATAGGAAGACAAATATTAAATCACATAAACAGTCGAAACATTACATTATTTGTCTTATAAGCCCTATATTCAGGGTATTGAAAAAACCTGGATTTCTGTACGATGAATATGGTGTTTTTACATAGGTATGTGCTCTGCTTTGCATATTCTCCATTTGAAGAACGGGCTTCATTTGTTAAAGCGCAGTTTGTCCTTTAGCAGGTGTTTGACCACGGATGTCCCCATCACGGCCCATCATTTTACATGATAAATGAATCGTATTTAAACACTGTAGGCATTTGACTGTTCCCCCTTTTGACATCCTCCCATTTCTGATACGAAATATATTTTTTCTTAAGGCTTTTAGACTTTACCAATGTTTACAATCTAATGTGATTTTTATTTGATGGATTGACCTATATGTTAGTGGTGCATTAGCCTATCTACGATTTTGACCATTCATTTTGTGTCACAAATAGGCCTATAACGAACTAGACTTTTTCAAATTATTATTGATGGCTTTTGCGTAACCTTTGAACCATATATCGGACTTGCAGGTCTACATAAACAATTTTAAAATGATAACATCGTGACTGCAGAATCAAGTAAAAATTCGACAAATGTCAATTCTGTCATATTTTGTCCAATCATAATAACGTTTTTAAAGGCCAGTTTGCATTTGCTTATTCGGACAAATGTTCTACTTTTGGAAACCGATGTTAGAAGCCAAGTTAGAATACAATTGACTGATAGGCCTGTGGTCAATGTGAGAGAGCATCCTTTTTGTCAAAGACAATCTAGTTGAAAGAAATACAGAACGCTAGTGTTTGGGCCCAAATTTGAATGTGATTCGTTGAGGCCTGTTGGGTAGGGGGCAGCAGATTCTTGAAATTAATAATGTAACCTAATCTAAATGCATATATGGTTTTAATCATCTATATGTTTAGGTTTAAGATGCGTAAAAACTAATCAAAGCTATGAGTGTTACGAAGAGCAATTAAGAAATCACAGCATAAGACTGGTCCAACACAGACACCTTTTCACAGTTACAAGTGAAAAAAACTCCTCCCCTCCACCTACTCTCCCCTCCCTCTGTCCCTCCCTCCAACTCTCTGACACGGCCAGTGTTGTGTTTGTGTGGAAGTCTATGTACAGTCTGTCTTCCTGTGTAACTCAGCCCCCATGTCCTTTCATGTGGGCGCAGCAGCCGCCTTTCTCACACAGATGAATGTGTTTCTGTGAAAGAGCCGGAATGGCTGTCACTTCTGCTGGCAAGGCGTAGAAACAAACAACCCACCCCCACTCCCCACACCTCCACCCCCACCTTACCCACCCCCTCTACCCACACCTCCACCCCCACCTTACCCACCCCCTCTACCCTTCTCCTCTGAGGAAACTAGCGCAGGCACCTCCCTTTTGGACACAGGCACCAGAGTCAGTCGCACACAAAATAGTCTAAAAAAAAGCCAAACACTCTCCCTTTCATGCCGAAGGCTTGGCGTGCCCAGTACTCTTGTGGAGGCACAAAAATGTAGATTGAAGGAGAAGCGCAGAAGTAAATGATGCACTTTGGCAAGACCGAGGTGGGCTTTCTGCTGTGCGTTGTCTCCTTCTCGAAAGAGAAAAGAGAAATTCAACAAATCCCTCAAAAACTCTGCATCTCCACACCCCCACCGATTCCTTTCCAATTCCCCCACCTCACTGATGCATGTGCAGAGTGTCGGCTCGTTAAAGCCTTCACGACCACACCTTGCGTGCTCTACTCTGTGCCCGTTCGGGACGCGTTTCTGCGCGTGTGTGCGCTTGGTCTCTGTGTTCTAGCAAAGGCCCTTTAGGACCAGAGCAGGTGCTCCATCAAAGACCCCAGCTCATCTGCCCACACATCAGACTTCCCACTGAAGAGCTGCTGGTATCACCAGGGAAGCCTCTTTTGTTGTTCACTATAAATGGAGGGCTATCATAGTCTCATGTTCCATTGTTTTCCATTGTCTTTAGAGTTCAGCCGTTTGTGATAGGATGTTACGATTTATGGCACCTAGTGCAGCCTCAAGCCTCAATCAATCAGTTCATAAATCATGTGATTACAAATACTGATCACACATATTCAAGTTGGATATTTCATCCAAAACTCAAAGTAATTTCATTTTTGTCCATTTGTTTACAAACTCTAAATTCTAAATGACAACTTGCAGAGAGACACATTTTACCGCAAAATAAATGAGGCGTTGTGTGTCTCCCCACTTCACTTACACACACCTAGTAAGGGTTTCATTTCCCCGCACCTGTAAACATGATATTGTTACCTTGGCCTCTTTGATCTGCAAACAGGCAGATCTTAAGCCCTAGGGAACGGCATTCAGGGTTGAGGTATGTAGGCGGAGATCTACCTTTTGTGGATCTTACACAGCAGCCCTAGGAGCCATTTTCGCTGTTGGAAAATGCGAAAAGAATAATAATAAAAAAGGTCCATTCCAAAAAAGCTCAAGATAGAGCTTGCCATTTAGCATTGTGGTGGGTGTTTAATTGGTAAACATGTGATAATTCGTACATATGCTGTTCAATAATGCTTTACTTGTAATTACTAACCACTTATGTGTTATTTTGGTCTACAACACTGAACAAGCAGCAGATTGAGGTTTGAAACCTATTTGGCATTTATGCTAATATAACAGTTTGATATAGGCCTATCAGGCCAAACACCCAGTCATATAGAAAAAGAAGAGCGGAAGATTGGCTGGTGGCAAGCCTGTAAGATGAAAAAGGTACAGCATTAAACAAACATCTTGAAATGCATTCATTCTCCCCTGGTTTGGGTGCCATCATGGGTGACAAACTCTCCCCAGATACTACTTTGAAAAAAAGTTTTCAGCGGTCTGCATTCAGAAAACGATCGGTGTCAATTTTGGACTTATATGAATACGGTGTTCCTGCCTCTTGCCGTCTGTCATTTTCATTCAGGAATGATCAGGGGAAGCATGATGCGGTGCTCAAATTCAAATAGATTTATATGACTTGACGTGAGATTGACTGGAGATATGCCCCCCCACGGCCCACCCCCCATGAGAACTGGCTTCACAACCATCTGGCACCTGCTTATTTTCTCCAAAAAATCAGTTTATTGATTTGATGATATATTTTACAGACAACCCTTGACATCAAGCTCAAGTACAAATGGAAGACAGGCATAAATCATTCCAGACTAATAGTCTTTCTCTGCTTTGAAGAGCTAGTTAAGGCAGCCGAGTGACATGAACGCAACTATCTGATGTGTTAAAGAGTCGGCAAGCATCAAACATAATGGGCTGTCAACCTTCCACAGGTACTCGTGAGCAGACACGAATGAAGGAGGACGTGGATCAAACCAGTGGCTGTCCCCGTGACGCTCGCTCAGATTCAGTAAGGCTGTACTCTGATCTCCTTATCTTCTCCATTGTCTGGTGTTCGCCTTGGGGATGTTCACACCTGCTGAGACTGCAGAAACGCGTCAAGAGACACCTAGCCCGGCGCTACCGCTTACCAATCAACGCTCGGGGTTGATGACATTCCGGTCGATTTTCAAACAACGTTCATTTGTGGGTGGAAATACGACGTCTCTTCTCTCTTTCTAGTCTTTCGAATCTGCCCATGCAAGATTTGGCAAGTTTGGAAGCATATTGAATTGAGGTCCCAATTTTTTTCAACGCTAGCGTCTCGCCATAGGGAGTCGCACCCCATGACCCCCGACGGGAAGTGGCTTCTCCCTTGGCCTGGCCCTGGACAGTTCCCCTCCTCTCCTCAGTGCACTGGGCTGGAAAGAGCTAATTTGATTGACTTTGAGCGCCAAGTTTTTCCACTCTGGAAGCTCGCAGTCCCTTGACAGCCAGAGACCTTTCTGGTCAGTGAGCGCATCGACGGCCAGTCAGTTAGCACCTGACACCTGTCAATGGGTTGTCCAGCCCTGCCCAAACCAAGACAGATCAGTACGGAATGATTCCTTCTGGAATGATTGTCTTTACATTGTTTTTTGCCCACTTCTCGGCAAATGTATCAGCTAATAGCTGTGGAATTGTTGTAGGCTTGATATGTACGTCCATAATCGCTAACGTTACTAATAATGCGCAATAATACATGACACAGACAGTTATATCTATTGAAAACTAAACAACAGACCTACTGATGAAAACACAAAAATAGCCCCAGAAATGATTACATTGAGGTAGATAATGGGAACACAACACTTCACACAGATTACTGGCAGAGGTGACACTGGTGCAGACAATTAATGAACAACAAACGTATTTCTTGTATTTATCTGCTGTTTCTGTAGGCACTGTTAGCTTCCCACCACAGCTCTGACCAAATCCCAACCATTTGGTGCTGAAACCAGAGGCTAAACCTTAGCCCTGGAGGTGCTCTGTTTTGGGCTCCTTGAGGAAACAGAGTCATACAAAAGTTGTCAACATGGGTGGTGTCAATTAGCCAGAGAGAGAAGATAATTTGCGTTAAGCTAAACATTTTAGGTTATGAAAGACAAACATATTGTGAAAGGTACATAAATGTTGTTTAAATGCTTTCCGAAGGTCCTGGAAACCAAAGGACTGGTCATGCCAACTATACAATAACGTGTTCTTTTACACATCACAAACTGGATTCCTCACAATGCCTCACTGGATGCTATTCGTTCAACCACCAACTTATTTACACAAGGGGCATGGCAATGCCACACATTAGGACAGGCAACAATAGAGGCACTTCATCATTGAAAGAGGAAGCCTCGCCTATACGCCTACATTATACACTATGCAAGGGAAACATTGGGATGTATGTGAGGGAAATAGAAACCAGGAAGTATTTCTGCAGGAAGTTAAGTACTCAGAAAATGTACTATGTACGACATATTGGTCCATTTATGAAAAATTGGACTGACAAAGTACTGCCTGATTGTCCTGGCAGTTATTTTATGTAAGTGTGGTGAAAGGAAATGTAACCTCAGATTTAAACTATACCATCCAAGTTATCCTAGGCTGCATATTCTAGAACTCTGGACTGAAAGAAAAATTAAGTTGATGAATTTTTCTGTTCAATTCGGGCTGGTTATTCAACTAATTACAGTAATTACTGTAAAATAATCCGTGCATCACACACATTTGGTTACGTAAAAAAAGAGAAAGAAATAATACATAAAATAAGTGTATAACCCAATACAAGTAAAACAGGGGGGAAGTTACAAACACAATACAGTAAAACCAATAAAATAATCCACACACTTCAGTAAAAATGCCCTCTCAAATTCCAGAGGGACCAAAACAATGAATGTGTGTGAACGTTGTAGTTATTCATCACTGGGGTAATATTTGATTAGTTATCTATACAATGTATGTTGTCATCATTGTTACGTACAAATAACTTTCTTGCTCAGACTAAAATGGTTACATATGGTTAGGCCTTGACAATTACGGTAACCACATATTGTAGATGGCAACATGGAACATGGATGTACTGATTTGCTGGAGAAATAGAGATAGTGAGAGAGAGAGAGAGAGAGAGAGTGAGAGAGAGAGAGAGAGAGAGAGAGAGAGAGAGAGAGAGAGAGAGAGAGAGAGAGAAAGAAAGAGAGACAGAAAGAAAGAGAGAGTGAGTGAGAGTGAAAGAGACCGAGAGTGTTAAGAGTGAGAAAAAGTGTGTCTGTGTGAGAAAGAGATTTCATTTCCATAAACTAAACTAGGGGACTAAAGGGGACATTACTCTCAGCTAAATATTTTCACCAATGCCAACAATCCACATACTATGAGCGCAGAATATTACATGAATGCATGCCGAGATACTCCAAGTCTTCATCAATCACTTACGTGTGTATTTATTTATATATGCATTTACGTATTTATATTGTATCTAAACATGCATGAGGCTGTGTGAACAATGATGTCACCCATATGTCATTCTGAATTTCCTACTTGTCAAAGGCTGCCATATTTCGAGCTTAGCACCATGTAAGCAGTACAGTGCAGTCATATTAACATGACAGCTCCACTTCTCCCCTCGCTCTCTCCTTTCCCCATCAATCTTTTTTACTGTCCTCCTCCTTCGCCCTCCTCCTTCCTCCCTTGCTCTCCTCCTCCCCCTTATTCCCCTCCAACCTCCAGTCCGCGCTCCCTCCTGCCTACTGCTCGTCTCGTCTCCACAAAGCGCAGCACCTGGAAGGGAGAGTGTGGATGGGAGTCCCGTTTGAAGGGATTGGGGTACGTTGAGTCCCCACCCAGAGCTGGGGGGAGACCCAGGTGAGCAGTCCCCTTAGAGCCTGCCTTCCACGCAAATGTGTCTGTGTGTGTCTTGTCCTTTCCGGAACGCCTGTGTGTGTAAGTGTTTGTGTGTGTGTGCCATCTTCCTGTACCCTCCCCCCCCCCCCGGTTCTGTGGTGACGTGTGGGAGGCCTCAACCCACCAACACAAATAAATCTGAAACACGGTTGACAGACGCTTACCATGAAATGGAGGGACTAGTAATGGACCTTGAAAGGAGGGATATTCATGGCAGGTATATTCAAGGCATGTGAAAAAAGACAAAAAATACAGACTGATATTTAAGGAGAATATCAATACAGCCCCCATTCTCTACACACACCCACACATACACACACATGCTCCCTTTAGGAAAGTCGGTGTTTAACACCAGGGCTGGAGGTAGGCTAGTATGAAGCCACGGGTGAAATTACAGCAGCATTAACCCCCAAACCCCCAGGGGAGCAAAGCCGGGGGCCTAATGACAGAGTCGAGCAGGGACAGACAAAGAATTATGACCATTATGACATGTTAGTACATGTCAGAAGGAACAGTGGACAGACAGACAACGGCTTCATCAGTGTGTGGATTAGCTGGAGCCACGCTGCTAGCTAACTACCTCCCCACGCTTCTAGCTAACTGCCTCCTACACCTCTCGCTAACTACCTCCCCACACACCCTGGCCCTCGTTACGACCCCTTAGAACGTATGTGTACGCACACTATATACTGTATCTAGATTTAGATCCGATTGAACAATTTATTGGCACGTGATAATGATTTATTAATGAGCTGGTCTTTCAATCTGATGAGAGTTAGCTTGTGATGCGCGTGTTTGTGTGTGCTGTTAGGTGTGTGTTTAAAGGGTTTTGTTTGTCAATGGAAGCCGGTAGCAAACCGTCTTACATGGTCTGTGACCTGTGAAGAATCCACACACACCTCTGTGTCCTTTACAGTGTCCTCTACAGTCACAAGCGAAGAAAATCCCTCTCCTCTCCTCCTCCTCTCCTCTCCTCTCCTCTAGCCGACACCGACGTTGTCATTAAAACTAGACGGTGATGAAAGATAACCTGTGGGAAGCACTTTTCAGACGTGGGCCGGCAGTCTTCTGTCCGTCAACACGTGTGTGTAAAACGTCTCACTTCTCCTGGCCCCCGGCGAGCCTGCGGAGTCAGGGAAAAATGCTGCGCGAGTCCGGGGCCACGTCAAGGCCCCAGTATGGGGTCCGTATCGGCGGCCTGATCCAAGCCCCGGCCTTTAACCCTCTCTGCCTCGACGCAGCCTCTCCTCTCCTCTCAGAAGCTCAGGGTGTCAGAGGAACAAGGCTAACAAATGAAGCCCTCAGAAACCGTAAGGCGGGATGTGTTCGCCCTCTACGACGAGCCCTCGGAAATAGGAAATAGAATTACAAATGAGAGGTACTTGTTGGATGCCTCAGTGGCCTGGGCGTTTTGTTGTGTGTTAAAGCTGGTTGGGCATGTTTGTGTGCGTGTGTGAGTACGGTGCCAGTTTTCGCGTGCGTGCTTTTTTTTGGTGTATGTGTACATATCTGTCCGTCTTCATGTGTTTGTATGTGCAGGACTGCGAATGTGTATATGTGTATTCGTGTGTGTGTGTCTGTGTTTGTATTTACCCCTGCAGCCCAGAGTTTTCTAGATTTACATGAGGCCAAGGAAAGATATTGATTTCCTGTTTTGAGAAGCTGTTTGCACTGTGGTAGGATGGCTGCACCGATGTTTTCCACCTGTCAGAATGTCCACTGGAAACCTGTTTCAGCTTCACATAAAATAGCTTTTTGTTTTTCACATTCACCTTTCCAGTCTATCTGACTACTTTGAAAGGTCCATAGTGATTTTTCATAACTCTCCACTGACTGCGTTTGCTCAAGGTACAATTCTTGAAGCTGAACTCAATGCGGTAGGAAAACAACACAGCATATAACACATATATTGCGCTTTTGTTGATAGCGAGGATTTTAATTTGGCTTTCATTTGTCTCACCCAATCTGTCTCACCCTGCACATTAGAGACCATTGGGATAATTGATCGCATGACATCAATCTGCTCTCATTATTTGCTGGTGTTTAGGCCAACAACAGCCCTCTGTGAACTTGAGTTCCCTCTCTCTCTCTCTCTCTCTCTCTCTCTCTCTCTCTCTCTCTCTCTCTCTCTCTCTCTCTCTCTCTCTCTCTCTCTCTCTCTCCCCCTCCCTCCTCCCCCTTTTCCTCTCACTAATAAAGCCACCTTCCCTGCTGATGGAAAATTGTCAGTTTACCTGAAGCTGCGGGGGGGGCCCACCAATCAGTCCTTAAAAAAGCAGAGGCAGGTTAACCTGCTGTGCTGGAGCAGTACGGGGGTGGTGGTGGGGGGGGGGGTGGATGGGGGGTGGGGTGACGGTCTCCCGGGACAGGGGCCTCCAACTCAGTTTGACACGCCGGGACTCCGCTCATCTCTGCTCCTTCCTGCTCGGTTTTGTTCTGCTCTGCGCTCCTTTCCCTTTCTCCCGCTCAGCTCAGATGAGTTCAGATATCCGTTCGGTTCGGCTCAGCCTCATCCCGCTCTGCGTTATCCTGCTCTTCATTAACAAGTGAGAACATTGTTTTCGGCTACTTAAAGCCTTTGGCCATTTGTTCTCTCGATATCTCTCTCTCTCTCCCTCTCTCTCGCTTTCTCTCACTCTCTTTCGATCGAAATTTAAAGCAGTGGCCAGGTTGTGGAAATGCGTCATTTACAAAACCCAACGACTCCAGTTTGATCCCAAGAAGGCTGCGCTTTGTCACAGGGACACGACAGAGAGAGCTCGATGAGAGTTAACATTTCATGCTCAAAATGACGGATGTGCTTTTTTCACACTGAGAAAATGCCTGAATGTTCAACTTTAACTCAACAACTACCCCCGCCCCCCTCCTCCCCTCCCATTCTAGCTACTGTATTTCTGTACATCAGAAACACAATGGGGAATCTTTGGAGCTTCCGTTTGCCCCACGCTCCCGCCCCCCCCCCCCCCCCCCCCCCCCCCCCCCCCGCCCTCCATCTCCGCTCAGTCGCTAATGGGACACTTAAAGTATGGTTGTTCCCAGCTCTGGAGATAGAGATGTGCAGACAATAGGCACGGTGAGCATTTTTGGACGCCCGAGCCCAGCAAAGCTGTTGAATACGGGGAACACTTAAGGCACACAGCAAACCAGGAGGCAGCTCTCGGAGCACTTGCTTGGCGGCGTGCTCCGAAGCACTCGCGATGCAGATGTGGGCTGCGGGAGGATGAGGAGCGTTGGGTTTCCGTCCGTCTGGGAGGGCTCCACACGTGTCCTCTCTCATAGACCGAGGGGTGGACAAGGCATGAAACGGCGAGCGCGTCGCCCTTTCCTCCGCCCTCGACTCGACGCCGTCTCCTCATCGCGGGTCCGCATGACCCCCGTGACCTGTGGCGTCCACTCCTTCAGGCCCAGGTACAATACATTCATCTTTTTCCGTCTCCTTGACGTGGCCTTAAGGGAAGACGACATAGACCTGACCTTAGTCCCTGTGTCCCCCCCACTCCCCACTCCTCTACAGGTCCACTGGGCAATGCTGCGCTCGGTTGCAGGCCCTTCCCCCCACCCCGACCCCCGACCCCCCATGCTCTGTGGTCACTCCAGGGGCTGGGGACGTCAGCAGGCCTGCACAGCCCCGGTGTCACAGGAGAGGTGTCATCCACCGGCTAATTATATTCTCCCCGCGAACCCCCGTCCGTTTGACCACATTTGATTTAATGAAGTGAATTAATGAGACCGAATCAGATTCGGAAATTGTTTCCCATAGCAGAAGGATTAGTCAAGCGACCAGTTTGCAATGTGTCACATTCTGCTTTGTTGCTTGATTCTGTCGAAATATTTTTCTCTCTCTCTCTCTCTCTCTCTCTCTCTCTCTCTCTCTCTCTCTCTCTCTCTCTCTCCTTTTCTCTCTCTCTCTCTCTCTCTCTCTCTCTCTCTCTCTCTCTCTCTCTCTCTCTCTCTCTCCCTCCCTCAAAACAATAGCTCACTTTTCCTTAATTTAATTATTAACGACTCTGCAGCCTGGTGTCGTTTCTGCGGTAATTACATGAATATGCAGGTCAGTCTCTGGCTGATGAGATTCATAGTTCGTCAAGATGGTGACACTGAGGGATATTCTCCATATTGAATTAATCGGTCTAATTGGAGAAGTTTTCTTTTGCTTTCATTAAACTTACAAACAATTCCTACTGCACATTTATCAGATGTGATGACAACAGACGTGAGGTTTCCCATGGCCATTTGGAACAAAACTATGTTTGATGGTTTTGGGAAAAAACTCATTCTCTGCATGTGTGAGACGTGCATTGAAGACTCTATTCCTCTGTAAACGAGGGGTTCAAGTGGAGGCAATGATCGTTTTAGCACCTCAGTGAAAAGGAAAGTGTGGAACAACTGGTCCACATAAAGGCTGAGCGATAAGGAAAGGGGAGGAGAGGACAGAGAAGGGGAGGGAAGTGGAGGAGAGGGGGAGGAAAGGAAGGAGAGGGGAAAGGGGAAGGGAGAGGAGAGGAGGAGAGGAAAGGAGAGGATATAGAAGGGGAGGGAAGGAAAGGGGAGGAGACGGGGAGGAAAGGAAGGACAGGGGGAAGGGAGAGGAGGAGAGGAAAGGAGAGGATAGTGAAGGGGAGGGGAGGAAAGGGGAGGGAGGGGGGAGGAGCAGAGACGATTAGGAAGGGGGTGGTAGGAGAGGAGAGGAAAGGAGAGGAAGGGTGGCTGTTGCTCTGTTGCAGTTGCCGGTTGTAGTCCCTAGGAATGCCCCCCCTGCGAGCTGTTGTCTGTCACTTAATTAGTCCCTCGTTTTAACACCACATGCTCCTCAGGTGAATTGGTTCACATGTGTGTGTGTGGACTACGTTTACACACTTGTTTGTTGGTGTGTGTTTGTCTGTGTATGCAGGTGGAGCGTGTGTTCATATACGTGTGAATGGTTGTGTCTATGCATACAGGCTTTGTGGATGTGGTGTTTGTATTTATTTATGCGTACCTAACAAAAAGTGAGAGTCAAGGGACTACTGACACCTACCCTTTTATTTGACAAATAATCACAAATTAATTAATAGCTTTTCCCTGTCCTAAAACTTGTCTGCCTCCACATACAATTCTAAGGCTCATGCAACCATTTCTACATGTCAATATGAGTGATAGTTGATAGTTTAGCTTAGCCAATCACCTTCACAGGTTAGGGTTAGTAGAGTAACACAAGAGTAGTCAATTAAAAGAGGTCACACTTGGCTTTAAGGATCACATTCTCCGCACATGTTTTTAATCTGAACTGCGTGTGTGGACACACACACAAAAGGTGAAATTAAAATTGGAGAAAATGATCTAAATGAAAAACCTGCAACAACACAAACATGGGGTGAGGTTCTGAATACATTCTTCTGTTTTCCACTCTAAGTGTAGACACTGACATTGAACTCTTGAGGCCCCGGCTTTAATTTGTGTCCACAATGTTGACCTGATGCTGTGCTGGGATATTCATTGCATCCCTCTAAGGCAATTCATTTAATTATGCCATTCTGCCCAGGGTGCCAGCTTAGAGCATAGTCTGAATGCTGCTCCTTAATCTGCATGCATAAATAATGCCTTGAATCAACACAACGTCAGACTTCACAACCTACTCATTTAGGAATGCCACGATTTTATTTGGAAAAAGGGAAAGGTAGTGTCACAGGTGTCCTCGCGTTGCTCAGCTTACTCCCGTCATTCCCACGCTGGGATGCGAACCTAGGTGAGTTTAGCCGTCTTCAACTCACTGAGGAGTTTAACCAGTTCAACCCGGTTATACTCACTCCCCTAAACTCACTCCAGCTTACCACAGCAACCCCAGCCAGTCTAGCTGTGTCCAGCTGTGTGTTTTCGGGTCATAGCCTCGCTGTAACGTGTCATTGCGACGCTCAGCTTCCACACTGAGGGATGCAAACCCGCTGACTCGCAAACGCGACGACTACCTCCAAACATTGTGTAAACCAGCTACGCCACCAAGGAACTAGCCCATGAAATGGAGCCCAAGGGCGGAATTTATTCTGAGGACTGAGTTTTACCAATTCAGCTAGGTTACAGTAGCATGATGTGAATGGAAAAAATGACTGAGAGTTGGTCTTCAGAGTGCATTGCGGCCATTTTGAGGAATTAGCGCATTTATCTGAAACTGTTTTTGTGGTGGCTTCCACTCAATGCAAAGCAACTGTCTTCTTTCCGTTCAAAACAGCTTGCGGTTCTGTAAAAAACTGTTATTGCTAGCTGTTCCTCTGCTCTGTTTATATATACCTGTGTTAGCCATTTTTTACTGTATGTAGTCTACCTGTAGCAGTCTGTTAGCTAGTGACTCTTGTTCCCATGTCCCTGTGCCAGCTAGTAGCCTGTTTTTACCTGTATGTACCTGTATGTACCTGTGGTTTAGGAGCCAGTGGTTCTGTATGTACCAGTGGTAGCAAGCAGTCTTGACTTGTATATGACTTTGATGGATTAGCAGCAAGAAGAAGTGGTGTTGTCATAAGAACCACTTGTGGAGAGGTAGGTGGGAGGCCTCACATTGCAGCTGAACACTGCTAATTAGCAGGAAACAGGCAATGATTGGTGATGCTGTGGAGAAAAGGGAACGGTGTAACCATTAAAAGGCTCCCCCCAGTACACATCTCACTCACACTTATTTTTTTTTAATGTTTTAATTTCTGCATTTTGTGTGTGATAAAGTTGACACCTTTTTAAATAAGAAAGCAGTGTGTGTTTGGATCTATGCGTTTGAAGATGTGCCCTGTTGTTTCGTCATCCTTACCTGTGCCATCAGCTGTCATCATTAAACTCAAGTTTTCCAAATCAGCAGTCCATTGTTGTTTTTGGATGATGATCTGGTTGTTGAGATTGTGTGCTGGTGTGGGAGGCAGGCATCCTCTTTAGCTGGACAGCAAAATGGCGGCATTGCTGGCCTGGATCCCATAATCCTTTAGCTTCTGGAGAGGAGACAAAAGAATTGGGGTAGAAGGTGGCATGTTTATTATCCTCATATTTCACACATTTTTCTATACCTTTTCATGACTTGTTCTGACCAAGTGAAATGGTGTTGCCATTTAGAATTCACTGTCACTGTTTTCATTTGTTTTATTCCGGTTTCTCTGCAAGTTTATGCCTGAATTTACAAGCTTAAGAATTTGTCAACAAGCAGTCACATTTCCCAATTTGCTCATATCCTGTGCGGTCAAGGTAAGACATAAACCACAATTAATTATGTTTCAAGTTAGAATGATTGAAATAAATGGTATCTTTGGTAATGCCTAACATGTGACCACAAAAGTGACGGTCCTTACCACAGATCTTTGGTAATGTGCATCTTTCAACAGAACTCATTATAGAGCTGTTAGCATAGAGGCTGTCTTCTCCTCCACCGGCATATGGCAAAGTATAGATTATGGGAGGAATTTCAAGGCAGAATTAATTATTTAACAAACCAGGGGAACAACAAAACCACTGCAGGAGGTGCCGTGGTAGCTGAGAGAATTGGACAAGACTGTGTTGGCAGAGATTATGCTCTCTGGCTAAAATAGAGTGCAGACATTTCCCTGTCTCTTTCTTTCATGTTGAGGATGAATATGAGATGTGTCGAACTAGACTTTTCACGGTGTTAACAGGACGATAAACAAACACACCCTCACATGAATACCCAATTAGTGCTTTGAGAAATGGCCTTAATGCCACAAAAAAAGCATGTTGAAAAGGATTTAAAGTAAAAAAAAAAAAGGTTGGTTGGCACTACTGCCTACTTTATTTGCTTTCTCTTAATTTGCCATTTGTTTTCATTCTGTATGTAAATCACAGACATTTGACACCGTTTTATTTGCCTAATCTGTACTTAGTTCTGTAGCGAACTCCATATTCACAAAAGGTTTGCTCTCATTATGCCAAGACAGTCACAGGAGATTGTTTTTCTAATTTGGGCTGCTGGATGCAGACGTTTCTCTCTGAGGAATGCACTGAAGGATTTCAGGATTTAGGCTGATTTGTCTTCAGCTGTGCTCTGCCCTCTCTAGCACTGAGTCAGTCTTTCTGCTCCCTCTCCAGTACGCTAGAAATCCACCAGGATGGACTAGAATGTGTGTCACTTTTTGATGATGTGTGTGTGTGTGTGTGTGTGTGTGTGCATTTGGCAGTGTCTCCATCATGGTCCTTCTGTGGAGTTTGCTCAAGCCAGGATTGTAATAGGGGTCAGTCTTTTTAATTGTTTGTCAGTACATTATTGCCGAGCACTCTTAGTAACACCCAGCTGTATATGTGTGTGTGTGTGTGTGTGTGTGTGAGCAAGAGTGTGCGTGAGAGAGAAAATAAAGGAACAGGAAGGAAAACAATGTTTCAAAAAACGTGAAAGACAATTGGGAAGATCACCTTTGAATCCTTAGTGTATTGTTTATTCCCTTTATTTCGATCAATTACAACACAATTATTTTTCTTCTGCAGGCGAGTCTTTTTTCTTGGTGTCATGCAAATTGCGGCATCTTCTCATCTCGCGTCTGTGAAGTTCACCTGTCTCACCAGAGGTGTTCACATGCAGCAGATGGCACTAATTATCAAGGGTCACACACACACACACACACACACACACTGTGACGAGGGGTACGACACAACACACACACACACACACCAAGTTTTCTCAGAGGCTGACAATACTTCTTGATATAGATTTTGTGTAAATCCTTCAGATTCCAGAGATCACACGTAGATTCCAGAGATCGCACTTAGGTTTCTCATGAACCCTCTGCCTATCTGAACATTATCCTGCCCCCTCACCACAGCTCTTCAAAGAACTTCTCTATTATTTCTACTGCTCTTACATTTTGTGACCATCTGGTATAATCTGTCTCAGCGGTCAGGTGGTAGAACAGTCTTAGCTGTCTCAATGTCTGACTCCTTTCTGTCTCCCTGTCTCTCATAAACATACAAAGGCGCGCACACACGCAGACACACACACAAGGTTGAACTGCCCCTATATAAACAGAGGCTGGAGTCCCTATCTCTGAGCATTAACCTTTGCAGTGGTATTTAATTAAAGGTCTCGGGGGGCACCCAACACCTGCACCCCCCCTTTCTCTCCTCCTCCTCCTCCTCCTCTCGTCCTTCTTGTCCTCCTCCTCCTCCTCCATGTTCTCCTAATCCTCAGGGCTAACTGAAGGTATGGTTCGTGATGTGGCAATTAGCATGACCTTCCACGCCACCACTGCTCCTTAACACCCCCTCCCCCCCCACTCACCCCCCACCCCCTCCTGGACTTCCGCTGTCCTGACCCTGCTGTGCAGAGGCGGCCCTTCTCCAGGGGGGATCTGGGGGACTCTAGCCCCGCCCCCACCCACCCCACCCACCGACCCATTGCTGTTCTCCATCTTCCCAGGCCCCAGTGAGATTCCCTGAGAGGGCGAAGGGGTCCCCTGGATCCGTAGGGGGGTTGATGCCCATGTCCTCATCCCCCATCTGCACCACTCCAGTGGGATGCACCAGCAGAGGTTGGCCCCTGAGTGATAGTCTGGCTCTCACCTCACAGACCTCTCAGGTAATGCAATGGAGTTATGGATGACTAGATGGACTTTAAGTGGTACCTAGTCTCAAATGTCCCCTTTAATCCCAGAAAGCCTAGAAGATTCTATTCCCAGAATCCTAGTTCTAGAGATCGGGTAGTGGCTGACACTCATGCTCTTTTGCTCCACTGCTCAGGTCATCTCTCGTCCTGCCCCCCCCCCCCCCCCGCAACAAACACACACATCCACACACAGAACCACGGAGACCCCCTGTGAGGTGAGGGGGGGTACCAGTAGCCCCGTGGTTTTCTCCAGTATGGTGTCATGCTGGGCTGATATTTCTGTTAGCTTGAGTGACTCCCTGACACGGTGTTTATTTGGATTAGCAAGTTGTTTTTTTCCATTCAGATCAATGCGCGGGCTGGTATCGTGGTGCTGGGGAGGAGCAGAGCGCGGAGACAGAGTGCCGATCAGCGTCTGACATGAAGAACATGTGTTGACAGTAGTGAGCTGGAGCGGAGGAGGGAGGGGGTGAAGGAGGGAGGGGGTGAGCGAGGGGAAGGAGAGGCGGGGGATGGGGGGAGGGATACGTGGACGGATGGAGGAGGTGGTAGAGACAGAGCAGTGGTGGAGGGAGGGGGCGGGAGACGTAGGGGGAGAGGTGGAGGGAGGCTAGGTGGAAAGGGGGGAAGGAGGGACAGGGAAGTGGGTAGGGAGAGGTGAATGGAGCGAAGGAGGGGTGACGGAGGCACCTCTGCACTGCTAGATGTCTTCTGAGAGCACAAGGTGGTGAACACAAAGGCTTGCAGTTGGAGAGGCTGTTAAGGTTCTCAAGCTCTTGCCAGTTGCTGTGACCTGAATGACACCCGCTGTGAGATATCGGTACAAAAATGGGATGTAGCCGAGTGAAAAAACACTGGAGATGAAAACCTCTGTCTACTTCAAATTGATGAAATTAGTCATATTGTGAGGATGAACTCCTTCTCACAAACCCAAAGCCAAAACCACTTTGAAGTAGCTTTGCAACACTGGGGTAAAGGTACAAAACTGTCCAAACATAGACTCTAAATCTGTATCTGTTGTCCAAAATGTTTCCCAATGAACTGCTTCACCTAATAACACTCATGAGACTCCGAAATAAAAATGTAATATCAAAGCAAAAAAAAAAAAGGTAAATCTATCCAGATCCAAGTGTGCAAAGATGTTAGGGACCTATCTCAGTTGACCTACTATGTCGCCAAGCGTGCTTCCTGTAAGTACTATGTAACACCAGGAAGTTGTGACTCATACAAGCAAGCTATTATTGTTTTGTAGATTCATAAATCATATAATTTGATATTGTAGGTTACATTGTTCAAATAAAGGTGTAAAATGTCAGGTTGATGGCATTCCTGCTTTAATGTGGATATTTCTTAAAAGAGGTGTTGATTTTCTATAGTACGTTTATCCAAAGGAGTCTACACAGGTACAAAGTTAATTAGGATTAGCAAGTTTTTTTCATTGAGAAACCCCATCGCTAATTAGCATTGCCGCTTTTTCTAGATTTGCATAAAAACACGCAAAACTTTAGATGGCACATCTTTATTCGGGCTTTTAAGAAAACCAAAAGAGGGTTAGGGTTAGTTATTTGCGGAGGAAACGGAGAGAGAAGACTTTGCTCGGGATTTAAACCCGGAAGAATAGATGAAGGAGATGTGTTTTCCCTCAGGTCGTTTGGGGCCCAGCACCACCCAGGGCACAGCTAACCACATGTCATGAGGGAGAAATGAGAAGCTAAGAGGAGTGGAGAGGGCTGCATATTCACATTCATTTGGCTTACAGCTGGGGGAGGACAGTCACTCATGACTGCATTGATATGCAGGGTAGCAAAGGCCCCCTCTCCTCTCTTACCCTCACAATCCCCCCCCCCCACCCAGCCCCAGCCCCCCCCCCCCCCCCCACCCGTCCTTGGCATTACTTCTTAACCCTCCTCTCCTTCTCTCCTCTCCTCCCCAGGTTCACAATCAACAGTGTTCACACCTTGGTTTTAATTTAATTAAAGGTGTGATAGCCAGGGTGAAAACTTCATTTGCACACACACACTCTTGCGCACACCGAAACACCCACACACACACATGCTAAACATAAGGGTCAGTGATAATAAAGGTTAGCTATCCATCTATCCAATTAGCCCTTTATAGATCATTAGAGGGATATATGACCGTCTTGGCAGAGTGGAGGCAGGAACCTTGAGGCCTCAGACAATCTCTGCTGTCATAGTTAGCTCTACGACCAGGACTCAAATTAAATTAAAATAAAAAAGACATTCTGGAAACTCTGCCTCTTAAATATTTGATCTCAAGCCGTACCGCACTGTGGCACCGTGTCCAGTATGAGATAGAAGCTACCCTAAAGTCCAAAGCCTGGGCCCCCATTTCTCTAGCCTGCGGGAAGGAGACACACATGGAGTTGGGGTGGGATGGGGGGGCCTCAAGAATGTATGGGGCATCCCTGTTCACACTGAGACACAGCGAGCCTGAGATGCAGAGAGGGAGAGACGGTGGCCAAGACCCTGCTGACCCTGGAGCACTCGGCACTCCAATCAATGTGTGGATGTTGTGGGTTTCTAACAGACAGGGGGCAGTGCTCTAGCCTGGGGAAGGGGCCACGGTGTCGGTACACAGTAAAGTGGGATGGCAAGTAAAAAAAAAAAAATCCTTTACCAATGTTAAAAACAGAAAGTAAAACAAGCTAATACAGTTTCCTCAATACAGTTTAATAATGAAATGTCCACCCATGCTCAGAACCACAACTAAGAAGAACTATAGACCCAGACCTGTCCCTTGCTATTTGACCCAGTAAGGGTCTGTGGTATGCTAAAATGTAAGCCGTTTTTTTTTATTACTGAAATGATCAGAAACAGGCTCAGCACCCACAGCACACCACAGCGACAAACCACAAACGTCAACAATTTCATGTCGCACAAATGAAAAGCGCGTGCGGAACATGCATGCGTCTTTAATATGGCTCGTGAAAGGAGGTTTTCCATGGCGATTTACGGGTCATTAAACAGAGAAAGAGCTGGAAGGAGGCCGCGCGACGGACGGGATGAAAGTGCGGACAGGTTGTGTTCGTTAGGATCACTTGGTTCTCTCATCCCTCACTTCCTGTCTTTCATCTGAGAGATCACTCCCAGAGACCCTGATGATCAGAGAAGCACTGGGCAGGAGTGGGTGCTGACCCCCTGTCTGCTTTACGTGTTTACAAAGAACAGAGGAGGCTAGAAAGTGGAGAGATTTGGCAGCTCCCTGATCTGTTTGTAACTGGAGTCGAATCACCTTCACACAGTGGAGACATGAAATCCTACATAACTAGACATGACATGAGTTGTTAGTAGTAGACGCAAGTGGTTTGATAATGACAGATAAGAGACTCGAGGATACTAATTGGAAGGATGTTGACAGTGTTGCTCTGACCTATTGACAATTTTAGCCCCAAGCAGCAGGAAGTACTAGAATGTCCCAGGAAGTGAAGCCAAAGTGAGCCAAGGGTCTATAGAATGGTGACTGTGTTTATTGGTCGACTCTGTGGTATTAGCTATAATGAGGAGGCCTTCTAAGGTGGTTTCTACTGGGCATCAATACACACCCACACCCACACAAGCACAGACAGCCTTCAGGACATTTCTTATCACTGACCGGGTGGCAAACTGGGACCATATCCATGTTTCAGGTCACACAGAAATAGAGGGGCACAGAGCAAGCTGGCATATTGAATTTGACAGAGCCTTCCCATTTCAGGGGAGTCACTGATTGATTTATGGATACATTATATTTGCTGGTTTTAATTGTAGCCTCACCCTGTGTCTTCTCTCACTTTGCTTCTTTGGTTTGGAGCCTGGTGTGTTTTCTGGATGTGTGTGTGTGTGTGTTTGAGTTAGGAGCAGGTGGTTTTTGGGGTGCCAATCAGCCTAATGGGGGGGGGGGGGGTGGATTAGAGGAGCAGGGCAGGTGGTCTTAGTGATTTACATCCAGGGGTTAAAGATCCTAAGCTTTACAAAACTTTATTGGTACTAAATGGTGAATTGACGGATTTGTGCTTCTTTCTTAACTGAAGCCTGTCAGCCTTCATTTTAGTGTCATAGTATTACAGTTTGGGCTGGAAATACTTTCATTTTTTTTTAACCCATTCCTTATTTTCTTAGCTATTACAGCTACATCGTACCTCTTATGATGTATTTCTTTAAACTTCCCGCACTTTATTATAGTTACGGTGGTCTAAGTTTGTTTGTTTGTTTGTTTTATTTGGATCCCCATTAGCTCCAGCATAAGCTGAAGCTATTCTTCCTGGGGTCCTACAATCTATCATGTGACAATACAATTTACGACATCACATTTCACACCATACACACAAGACGTTATTCAGATTACAAATCTGTAGTTGTGATGCAGTCTGTTAACCAGCAGGCAGCCAGGCCTTGTCCACCCTTGTGTGTGTTTGAATACGTAAAAGGATGTACCCACCTTGTAATACCATGGACAACATCATCCAATGGAAATGATGTAAGATACTGGCTGAAACAGAAACATTTGTGGGTTGAAATCCAAAATGGCTTTCCCCATTTTTCAGGGTGTGGGCCCTATTGTTTCTAAGGCAATCCATGACTGACTGTACCTGCATGTACAGACAACGGATCACAGATATTGGACATTTCCACTCTGTCTATCACTGGTGGTTGGTGTCCATGTCGAGTCTGTGGTGTTTCCTCTGAGGGGCCGAGGGGCTGTGTGAGTGTTCCCTCCCTCGCCGCCCTCCCAGGAGAGCGCTGTCCCTCTCCTCTTCCCAATTCTCACCTGCCTCTGTCTGGCCCCCTCGCACGCAGCCCGTGTGTCACAACATTCGCACGGCGCGCTTTCCCTCAATTTGAGGTGTGAGGTGGCCGCCACCGACGCACCCCAAACAGAACCATAAAAGCTGGAAAGCCCCTCAAAAGCTGCCTGCTCGCCTGCCCCCTCCATCCCTTCCTCCCCCTCCTCCACTGTGCCCCCCCCCTCCCTGCCAGCCTGCTGCAATTGTGAATTTCACCTCCCCACAAAAGGGATAGCCATTCTCTCCGGAACAAACAGAAATCAGAAGAGAACGGTGCTTTTTAGCTTTTAATTCCCGTCTCCACAAGTGTCCAGCTGGCAGCATAATGATTACCTTCAAAGAGTAGGAAAATGACAGGTTCATTTCAAACCTTTTTTCCTCCTATTTCTCTCCCCTTCCTTCTCCTCCTCTTCCACCTCCGACTCCTCCTCCTTCCCCCTTCCTCTCCACACCAGGTGAGCTCCCTCGCTCACCCCTTTCTCATTTATCCCTTTATGCTGTCCATCCATCCCAGGGCTCTGCATTTCCTGTGTGTTTGGAATAGCAGAGCAGTGGGCCTGGAGAGAGGAACAATACCCCCCTCTCCATGGCTCCCCTTCCCCCCCAAAGGAGCCTCCTTTCTGGGATTGTCATGCTAAAAGAGGCCCCTGAAACAAAGGTTTTGATGGGCCATGCTGTTCTGGGGCTCCCCAGGAACACAGCTTTATTATTGGGGTCCCTGGGAGTGTTTGTGCAATGGGACCTTGTTCTCTTCTCACCTGCCCTTTCACACACACACACACACACACACACACACACACACACACACACACACACACACACACACCCCACACACACACACACACACACACACACACACCCACACACACACATACACATACACACACACACACACACCCACCCACTCACTTACCCTCACATGCTCATCGATCAGGTATATACATTATTAACATTTTAGCTGTATGAGGCTCCAACTCTGTTAAGCTGTTGTTTACACAACGATTTCCTCTCATGATTTCTGAAGTTTTTCTGATGTTTAGACCTATCACCCCATTCTGTTATTTTTTCCTGAGAGGACTATGTTGGTATGCATGTGTGAGTGTGTACATTTCTGTGTGTGTGTGTATGTGAGTCTGCAGTGCCCCAGCCCTGTTCCATTGTGTCTGCAATGATGGATGGTGCTGGCCAGCAAGGGCCTCCACACCCTGGCTGGTGTCCCTAGCCCTCTCTTCAGCCCTCTTTCCTCCATCTCTCCCTCATATTGTCCTTGTCCTCCGTGACAATAGACCCCCAGCGCTCCTGACACCAGTCACCTGCTAGCCAGACTTCTCCACACAGACGTGTCACTCATATCCAAGCAAACGCCTGCAGGGATGGCCCCTTGGGTGTGGGTGTATGTGAGTGCGCTTGTGTGTTTGTATTCTGGTAACGGAGAACCATCCGTATGGCTGACCTGTGGTGACGAAAGCTTCAGGTTGGATATAGGTCAGGGGAAGGTTCTAGACTAAATCATGATGGCGTGGTATCCTTTTGCTGTCATCAAATGGTTCTTACCTGGCTCACTAGATTGAGCATGTAGAACGTAGGCCAAGACCGTACGGCAGGGGCCATTTCTTGTGTATCCTCCCTTCTCTCTCTCCCCTACATGTCCTGTAACACAGTCCCTGGCAGATACATAACATCTCTTTGAATGAAGTCGATCAAAAGAAGGAGTTCATACTTTCTTCCTTTCTTCTTTCTTTCTTCCTTTCTTTCTTTCTTTCTTTCTTTCTTTCTTTCTTTCTTTTTTCCTCTCTCAGGACTAATCTGACACAAAGTACGTGAGGTATTTAGTAGCTCCTGGAACATGTGTGAAAGCATGTCTTATTATGATGTCACTCCACCTACCCTGGTGCTGTTTGGCAGCAGGTAGGCAGCAGAGACTGGGTTACGTGAGCCGTTAGCTTTGATGAAAGGTAACATCTGTTAAGGAACACCACTGTCCTCCTGTGTGCTTAGACGTGTGTGTGTGTGTGCGTCATATGTCTTCCTGTGTATGTGTGTGTGTCCTGTATCTCCCTGGGTGTGTGAGTGTGTACGCGTGTCAAACCCGTGTGACGTGCATACCCCTTATAAGTGAAGGAATGTGTGTGTGTTTTCTGTGTCCAACCCGGGTGTGCCTACACGTATGTGCGTGTATGTGTGTGCGTGTTTACTCGCCGTGTCCCTGTGTGTATAGTGTGTGTGTTTTGACTGTACCTGTGTGTGAGTCTGTTGTGTGTGTGTGTGTGTCGGGGCAGCTCTGTTGTGGCTGCTGACAGCCCCCCCCCTCCTCCTCCCTCCTTCCACCGTGTTGGGCCTGGCAGATGCAGAGGTGTCAGCACGTTGATTAATTGTTTACGGTCACCTGTCTACGTGGCTGTCTGCCGTGCTCCTCTGTGCCTGGGGACGGCGGCGGCTGAGAGGTGACGGAGCTAGCCTGCGTCTGTGGGCGTCTGTGTGTGTGTGTGTGTGTGTGTGCCGGAGACGCCGTGTGTCTTTCGTGGGTGTTTGTGAACAGCAGTGTGTTCATGTTGAACATGGCTCACATGTGGCACGGGACCGGGTCCTGTCAGAACCCAGCGCACGCTGGTGTGAGATGGGCCCGAGAGCGAGCGGGCAGAGAGAGAGAGAGAGAGAGAGAGAGAGAGAGAGAGAGAGAGAGAGAGAGAGAGAGAGAGAGAGAGAGAGAGAGAGAGAGAGAGAGAGAGAGAGAGAGAGAGAGAGAGAGAGAGAGAGAGAGAGAAAGAAAGAAAGAAAGAAAGAAAGAAAGAAAGAGAAAGAAAGGGATGAGGAGGAGATAGAAAAAGAAAGATGTTGTGAGAGAAACAGAGAGAGAGAGAGAGGAGAGAGTGAGAGAGAGGAGAGAGGAAA